>NC_133024.1:70441562-70592760 GCF_048771995.1 Taeniopygia guttata | reverse complement strand
TGCCAAATGCCAGGACAGCTGTGCTAATTGCCCTAATGATGTTGTTTGCTTTGTCTCTGGCAGTTTTAGACATTTATTTTGCAACCTGCCTGAGGCCAATGTAGTGTTAACAATAGTGTTAAATGAGATTTAGGTATGAAAATTATAAAATAGTACAACATTCTACTTTTTATCTCATTCAAATAATTTTTTATTTTCTCCAAAAGTAAAACTGAAAGAAACAGCTTCTTTTCTGGGCAGTAGCCACAACATAACTTCCAAACCTCATGTGCTGGCATCCAGCTTGTCATCTGTTCTGTCTTCATATCTCTCATCATTGCATCTTTTCAGTGTCTTTGCATCTCTTGGTCTTTGCATTATTCATGCTTGCATCCCTCAGCCTCTCTTGGTGCTCTGGTTTAACATCAGCCTGTCGCTGCAGCACACTATTCAGATTTGTGCAGGATCTACTGCTAGTTTGTTCTGGGACAAATCATCTCAATCCCCTCTATGTGGTACAGCATCAAAGGAAACATATTTTACCTTCTGAATCCAATGCCAAAATAACTTCCCAACAAGATGCTAAAACATTTCAGCTCTCTCTTTATGTTAACTATTTTCCCTCTAGTGTTCTGTCAAAGATGAAAGTTTCTGTCTACTAGGAACAGCAATTTGATGATGCTTAAGTATTCTTCAACAGACCAGAAACGTCCTCTTCCATTCACACCAGTTAGAGTACTTCCTCTCAAGTGCCAGCATAACAGAGGAGAATGAGTGAAGGACTGAGTGTTGTTGCACTTTCAGTGCTTGACCTCATCACTAGCACTGTCAACAAGTTATCAACATCTGCACAGGACTGGGGACAAAAACAGCTGGGCACCATTTCTGTTGCTGCAGCCTGGACAGAGTCACCTACACAGCCCAGAGGTGCCAGTCCCCCAGTGCCATCCTGTCCAAGGTCTAGTTCATGTCCAAGAGTACTCCAAAGCACTTGCTCTCCACTTTCTGAGATCCTCCAAAAACAGATGACCATCTGCAATTGCTTTCTGAAACCAACCATAAGAAGATGCTTCCCACTGAAGGATTCTGGAGCAGTGTTAGGAGAATCTAAAAGACAGGCTAAGAAGGCAGGATCAATTAAACATTACTAACATTACCTTGATCTTGAAATACATTTTCAGCAGTAACCCCCTCAGACATGACCATAAGCTCCTTTTGCCTGTGTTAGTTGTTGCAGTTTCATGAAGCCATTGTGCTTGGATTCTATGCCAGACATAGGGATTCCTCAAAAATAAGACCTCCCTTCTTGACAGATCCCACAAAATGCTGTCTTTTAAAATGTGGGAAGTTTCTTGCTGTTGTCTGGTGCATGAAACAACAGTTAACAGATAACCAGTAACACACTGAGTTTCCTTCTCAGCATGGACAAAAGGAGCCTGGAGAACCACAAGTTTGTCTCTCAGCTCCTTTTGCCACGTGGCACCGTCCCCCTCAGCCACATTTTTGTGCTTTCTTTGTTACGTTGAATATCCATCGCTCAAGGCAGGTCTTAAATTCTTCCTCAGTCTGCTCTCTAAAATTACCCTGGCTTGTGTCTTAGGGACTTGTTGACACATAATTCATATGAAAGATGACTATGTCATGGAATGACATGGCACACTTCAGGATGTCTTTAGCTAGTTAGTGAAGCTATAGACACATGGCAGACATTTTTAGAGCTGTAGTAAGGGATGAAGTGATATACAGAATCAGCAGTGCTATGATTAGAAATAAATATTTTGCATAGGCTGTTTTCTGCAAGACTTGTATTTTGTCCATCACATTAACTTTGCTAAATCACTTTTGCTTAATTTGAAATATTGTACATTTGCATGTGAAAGAAAAAATTACCACAGTCCATTCTTAGAAGTTTAGTGTTCTTTCCCATGACTGAAAGTGTCTTTGTACTTCTCATCTACAGATGAGAAAGCACTTCTTAAAGCAGATGAATGCCATGGGTCCCTTTTGCAGATGGCATAAGGGAGGTACTGGGCAGTGACAGGATTTCCTCAAGGTTAACATGAAGGCATTGCTAAGAGAAGTGAGGCTTCATAGCTGCTGGATTAACACTGAGCACAAAGCACTAAAATACTGGGGAAACATCTGGGAGGAAAGTCAGTATAAAGGTGAGGTACTACCCTTACTTCATAAGAAGGGCAGTGAGCACCAAAGCTTGCCTGTGGTGTGAATCTAGTCTTGGTAGGAGATCATTTTTAGAAAACATTAATCCAGCCAGAGTAGGAACCTTCAGAAACCTTGGGCTGACATACGCCAACAGTTTGTAATTCCTCACCACAGGACATGAACCCAGACATACAGAAAGATGTTCAGTCAAGTCAACAATCAGTTGGATTTTTGATACTCAGAATGTGCTTTTCTGGCTTGATGTGCTGTACTTTGCAATCTTTCTTTAATCAGAGCAGCTGAGCTTGCAGGAAAAAGGGACATGAAGCTGATTATGCTTCCTGGGCCCACTTCATGTGTCATTCACGCCTGCCTCTGAGCAGCACAGTGATAACATGGCACTCCATACAGAAGGGAAAATAGCTGCTCGGTGACCACTCTACATGTTATATTTAACCCTTTAGCTCTCCTCTTTGGGGTTATCCGTGTTTGATGCATACATTAGGACAGCTGATAAATTGCACTTTGACACTAATAGACAGAATTTAATTTCTTACATTAAAAATTAGGCATCTTAGCCTGGAAAGTAGGGCTTAAAAAATTCAGTTGACCACTAGTAGCCAAAAGACCATCCCACTAGCCTAATGCTGGATAGAGGGTTCTGTCTACATCATCAAAGAGGAATAAAGTCCTGGTGAGGAGAGCAGCTGAAACACCCTGTAGGAAAAAGATTTCATTCTTTGCCAATAGCTGAAAACTGTTAAATATAAGCAAGTTCCCTGTGATTATCACAGACAGTAATTTGTTATCTTTTCTAGTACAAAAGGTTCGTAAGCCAAGCATGGATGAATTCTGTAAGTCTGCCCCTTTTGGTCCATGGAGGGAGTTAGATACCCACTGATCTGTTCCATGATGAATGAGGGGGGAAATGCAGGAAGACCCAGACTACAGTTAGAAGAAAATCTGGCCAGAGACACTGTGGAACAGGGGCTCAGTGCAACGGGCTCCTACTGCAGGCAGATAAGCAGCCTGAAGTGTGCAGATTCCAGTATATGGAGATGTGTCAACACTGTTGGCTGCAGCAGAATGCAGGGATGGCTCAGAGAATTAAATAAAATAACCTAAAGACCAGAACAACAGTCAATTCAAGGATTCAGTGTTTAGTGAAAGTTTTCATTCAAGGAAAAAAAATATTTCTGAGCCATGAAGAAGGCAAAATATGCTTTCAGTCTGCCAAGTCTATCTAGGTGATACTAGGCAGTCTATCAGGAGAAAATATTTATTTTTACAGGCAAAATGCTTTGTTTGTCCTTGGAATCTGTCCCAGAACCCAACAGCTTTCCATGTCTGGATCTCTTCATCATGTGTGTTTATCTGTGAGATACTTAATATGCATGGCCTTTCTTCATTTTTCATGATTGACCTTACAGAGTGCAACTCAAGCACCTTTCAAGTTTACACCTTTTAAGACAGTTATCTTTCAAACTATATTTTAAGTGTGTCTCAAGAAATTGCCCGTGAAATTCTGCTTAAAATTACGCTAAGGGAAGGTTCACAGTACCATTAAACTAAGTCAATATTTAAGCACATTCACGTGAGGGCTAGTTCTAGAAAAAGGCTGAGTAGCACCTGCTGCTACATGAAACTGATCTCTCAGTTGATGAGCAGATTTAAAGCAGGGATTTCAAGAAGCTGGAGATAATTTAGAAGCAGAAATCAACACTGACTTTCACCAGAAATGTGGAAGACTTACTAGCAATGTAAGCAGAGGTTAAGGAGAAAGCAAAAGAACTTCAAAAAGTAAGAAGACACATTTCAAAAACGAAATGGCTCCTGAGGGGCTGAAGAGTGTAAGAGGGAAGGAACAACTCTAGACTTTGGCCAGGAAGAGGGCATTAAAGGCAGCTTGATGTGTGGTGAGTTAGCAGTAGGGAAAGAAGGCAGACTAGAGGAAGGCAAGAGTGGGGCAGGAGAAAAAAAAAAAACCAAAAACAATTACAAATTGTTTGGAACAAATTCTGAACTGCAGTGATTGAACTTCAAGGTATAGGAGGGTGGGTGATAGGCATCAAAGAAGAGACCCAAAGGTTTTTTTTTTTTTTTAGAGGCTGGAATGTGATAAAGCTTGTTGTGTATGGGGAAAAAGCTGGAGCATAATGGGCTGAGATGGAGTGAGAAAGAATAAGAAATTGGGCAGGAGAGGACAGGAGACCATATGTGCAAATGGAGTTACTAGAAGGGGAGAGCAGAAGACAAACTACATTTTTGCTAGCTGTTCAGTAGAGGAAGAAGAAATTTAAGCTGGATAATGGGGGAAGTTGAGGAGGGCATAAACTGGGGGAATAATTCTGGGGGGACTGGTAAGATTCTCCACAAGAAAAAGAAATCTGATGGAAGGGTAGTTTGAGAAGTGAGCCAAAAGACTCACAGAAAGGAGAGATGTTTATCTGGAAGAATGAGGAGTTACAAAGGGCAGCCCAGGGGAGTGTTACAGCTGACAGTGACATTTTTAGAGATGAATTGGGTGTTGCAGAGACAGCAGGAAAAGAGATGGACATGTCACAAAATAGTGAGGATGAGTGTCAGGCAGACAGGACAGAAATAGGAATGGCCATGGTTATTGCCAGCATAGAGAAAGATGGGGATGTGGGACTAGCTCTGAGTCCTTTGCTCACTCCCTGCATTACAGCCTCTCTCCTTCTGCTGGCATTTACCTGAGACCCAGCATGGAGACAGTGCCTGCCCCCAGTGTGAGCCATAAGCAGTCCCTTAGCCACACCGCCCTCAGGGGCTGGTTGAAATGGGAACAGGATTTTACATCTCATTCCAGGATGCTAAGCAGTAAAGGCACCAAGGAAAAATGGTTTAGCAGTGCAAAGGTCACAGTGCTTATCAGCCTGGGATCTTTTGTCCTCTTTACAGATCAAGAATGCTGTGTTTGCCCAATGGCCTTAGTGCCATGCCAGCACCCAGAACCAGCACCAAGGCTAAAGAGTACACAAACCCAGCCTTCAGAAGATTCTGGCATTCCATTAGGTGAACAACAAACTAACTCTGACCCCACAGCGAGGGGTATCTGTTGAAGCAGTGTGACCCCCTTGCACAGGGAATAATGCGCTCTGACTCCATGTTGCAGAAGGCTGAATAAATTGCTTTTATTAAGCTAAATTATTTCACGTTGATACTATGCTACACTAGAACTATATCACACTAAAAAGATACTAAAGAAAAACCTGTGACTGTCTCCAGACAGTCAGGACACAGCTTTGACCCAACTGGCCAATCAGCCCAAACAACCATCACCAGTGTCCAATTAACAAATCACTCTTTGGTAAACAATCTCCATAACACATTCCACATGTGCCAAACAATAGGCACAGCGAATAGAGGTAAGAATTGTTTACTTCCTTCTCTGAGCTTTCTCACTGCATCTCACAACTTCCCAGGAAAAATCCTGGGAGAGAGAATTATGTCTCTCTCTCTTCAGAGAATGTGAATACCACAGGTATCAGAACTTCCCAGCAAGGGGACAGCAAGGGATCTCCTGGTTTTATTCCTTAATGGATTTCTACATAACTAGCAACTGCAGTCACTAAAAGTAGTCCCTCAGCCTTTATGGCATGTTGTCTCTGTCCTTGACAGACAGGTCTTTTCCACTGAAGAGAATATTCCCAAAACATCAACCCTCTTTAGTGCATCCTGGTCATTGCCCAGCCAAGCTCTAAATATGTGGGACAATATTGTTGAGAACTCCTAAGAATCATGAGTTCTTTAATGCCTGCCTAAACTCCAGGATGCCACAGCAGCCATGCAGGAGAAAATCTGCCAAGCCACTACTGTGGCAGAGGCTGGAATGCAGCTCAGTCCAAACATGTCAGCACAGTGAGTCTATTAACCTGACTACAAGCAGGGTAGCAAATTGCAAGAAAATATTGTCTGGCATTGCAAAGATGAGACTAACCCTTGAGCAAGATTGTCTCAGGGTGCTGAAAAGTTAGTGGTATTTAAAAAGAAGGGTGTGAGCAAGTTGCTTGGACAGATCTGCTGGCCCACAGACACTATGTTTGCAGCTCTAATAATACTAAAGGCATCACAAACTGCAACTTTTTAAACTCTGAGAAAGGCTAATTTCCTTTCTCTTTGCTATTGACAGTTGTCCTGAGATCCCCAGTTATTTATAAACCATGCTGCTGTGGGAAACCCTATAAATATCTAGAGCGATAAGATGGCCTCATTATTCTTAGAGTAGACAACTAAGTAAAAATGGAAATTACCCTTGGCCTACTGGAACTTCTGCAGCCACATCCTCTGTCCCCACCCCATCAAGCTAAAAACAGCATTGCCAGCTCAGGACTTGACCTCACCATCATAGACAGTTCTTTGGTCACACCTCAGTCTCTGCATCTGATACAGTGACAGCTGGGTATCTGACCACCACACAGTCAGTGTCCCAAGAGGAGATGCAGGACATTTGATAGACAATGCACGAAAACGGACAATGCACAGCATAGAAGAGTATATTCTTCAAAGTGCAAAGACTATGGTAGGAACAGCACAAATAGGTCCAAATCTGGCCTCATGACACAAAACCTCTATAAAAACTCAGTTTTCCACAGGAGTATTTGTTGCCTAGTTCTTCTAGTGTATACTTTGCAATGCTTTTACATCACAAAAAAAGAAAAAAAATTTACACTTTTCTGGGCTCACTTGTTGTTGACCTCTTCTTGCTGCTGAAGTTTTTTTAAAGGTCTATTTCAAATCTACCTGTGAATGAATGGGAAATATAACCCTGTTCCAGTACAGAGTTCACAGCATATCTCCCTGAGTGCTCATTGCCAGGCTGCAGCTGCCGTGGAAAATATCATCTCAAAGAAGAAAATGAGGGCAAATTGCTTGATTTTATGTGAGCACCAGCAAGGCCACACCTGTAGTACTGTGTCCAGTTTCACAGCCCTCAGCTCAATGGGAATGTGGAGAAACTGGAAAAGGTGCAGCAAGGGTCAATAAATGGTTGATAAAGATGATCAGGGGCCTGAAGTCCAAAAGAGAAGAAGCAAAAAACCATGAAGAAGCAAAAGGCATTTATGCAACCGTGACACAGTGACTGCCTAAAACATTCAGCCCATTTGTTCCTCTAGTAGAGTGTGAACAGAAAACTACAAAAACACCGTGTGCACTGTTGGCTGAGGGACTCAGCAGCTGTAGCAATGTCTGGTTTCATAATATTTGTAACTGAAAACTATACAAAATTCAAGCCTGAAATGGGAGAAAAATTAATGTTACATTAACTTGTTGAAAGCTGAATTAATACTTTCTGGATCTGATTTGGTTTACTCTTCATACTCCTTGACCACTTCTATTACTTATGAGGTCTCTTCCATAAGAGCATTTCAACCCCTTTTGAATGAAAGGAATAACTCAAAGAATTAAACTCAAACATTTCAGAACTGGTGAAACTATTTCTTTCTCTCTATTTTGTTATAAGACTATTTCTAAGTGAACAAATGAGTTAAGGCATAAAAATTGTGCCTGACAGCTATAATGTCACTTTGTAGCTAGAGGGAACATTCCTGCTGTCACTAAAATACCGCCGATGTAGCCAATTGAACAAAAATGGTACTGTCTAAACAAACTCAGCACACAATGGTTAGTTCCTAACTTCAGAGGTTCAGCAGACCAACTGTGCTCCAGATAATGCTGAATTTGTTTAAAGTGTAATACATTTAGTTGTGCATGCTTATATATGAGTTATTGTAAAGTTGCTTCAGGCTAAATTCATTTCTGCTGCAACACCACTGAAATGAATGTACTTACAACACAGATTAATTTGGCCCATTATGTACTAAACTTGCAGATCTTTCTTTCTTTCTTTAAAAAAAAAAAAGAACTATTCTTTTGCAATTGATCTTATTCACTGCAGTCATTTAAGCACAAAGAAAGTCTTATCTGTGTTACCCCGGTGTGGTGGAGTTATACTGGATTTACATTGTTGCAACTGAGAGAATTCTTTCAGCTGAAAATAAAGACAGCTGCCCAAATTACATGCAGATCACTGCACTTCTCCTATACACCCAAAAACTTGTAATGCACATTTCAGCATCATGCATGACTTGCTACAGCAGCTGTAGGCAAAGGGAATTCCTGAAACACTTTGTTAGAAAGCTAGGTCATAGCTTTAGCTGTAAGAGATTTCAACATCTAAGCAAATATGTTTAAGCTTTTCCATTATGCATGGACAGCAAGCAGTTCATGCTTTCTCCAACTTAGGGGCAGCAATGGAATTGTTTTGCCACCTGGATCATCTACAGAGATGGCACTTCAGCATTCTGGGTATGAAAACTGGGTTTGAACTCAAGGATGGAGGAATAAGATTCAAAATAACTAGCTGCCTAAAACAAAACTATAAATCAAATTACTGCGGCATTTTATATGGTCTCATCTTACACAGGAAGACAAGAATTTCTTCCTAGTCATAAGGAAGTTCTGAACCTGAATGAAGCCCCACAGCTTAAATGAATCAAGAGCAACCTGTGTTGGCAGGCTCCTTGGAAGGACTGATGCTGCTTGCTGCAATGAGAATGGCATGAAGGCAGCCCAAAGGCAGGCACTTGCAGCTCCACATACAGCCACAGATATGCTGAGAAGAGGCTCCACTTTGGTAAACAATAAAGAGCAGAGATTTTAAAAATGCATCCTGAAAGTTAGACACAGAATTCTCATGTAGGCCACAGCAAGAGGCTGGTGCAGACTGCATCCTTCTCCATGCTACAAAATCCCAAAACACTGCAGTCACTAGTATAGCCCCATTCACAGACAAATGTAAATGCAGGCATTATTTTGTAGACTCTTGGTCAAGAATTTTGCTCTCAAAGCATTGGGCTGCACCACTTTAATCAAATACAGAGTTTAAAAGACTACAGGATGTAGAAATTCCAGAGAATCAGCCATGTGTGTTTCTAGTATCCCAGCCAGGCTGGCTTTGCTACAGGTTTTTCTCCCATAATGAAAACTATTCTTTCCCATCAGAGTATCCATAATCCAAACACAGTGAGTTTGCTTAGGCAAAACCTCCTTAGCTGCTTATTTCTGCATTTTATGCAGAATTTACATAGCAAACCCCACTACATAAGACATGCAAAGCAAACAATAGGTTCCTCTGTGGGGCATGATAGTTCAACCACAATTATCTCTTAGTCTCTGCTCAGAAGACCACAACATGCCTTAAAGCCAAAATCCTCAGAAAGTTTAATCTTCTCAGAGAGGGGAGTGAGATATATGATAGCTGATAATTGTTTGCTCTTCTTTTCCAGTTTTCATTAAATTGAGAATAGAATCTATATTCTCACATGGAAAGTAAAGGTTTTATTTCACTTTACTCCATCAATTCATTGACTTTGGTGGATCCTGTGCAAACACAAGAAAAATGTGTCCCAATGAAAAATGTGTTGTCTTTTTGAGAGTCTGAACTTTCGAAGCCTTTTCTCTTAAAAAAAAAAATCCCTAGAAACCATAGGAACTCTTTAAAAAGCCATGTCTCATGATACTTAGAAATGCAAAGGTGTGGACATTTTAATATATTTTATCATACTTTCATGGTACAAGTAAGTAAGAACGGTGAAGAACTGCAAGTATTTGATTTTTGGGTTTTTTCCCCTCAGGAGACAACCTCTAAAATTACAGAGGTCTGGCTGAAAAAAGGTTAGAGATGGCTATATCAGTGAGCCTGGGCAGTTCTTTGTGACCTTGGTGTCAGTCTGCTCATTGCCACTGTCCATGGCACCAGGAACCTCAACTACATCTGTAGCCACTGTGCTAAGGACCACCCTTAAAAACAAAGCATGGCAAAAGCTCATACATTGAATACCATTCTCTACGGACTAAACATAGTTCTGACAGGCACTGTACTACTGCTACTGACTCAAAAATACACAGACCACATACTGCACAGAAAAGGAGGTGACTACACACAAAGGACAGCAATTTGTTGCTAAGTACCACTAATCTGTCTTTAAAACTTAAAAACAAAATTTTGCTCAAGGAAGAACAGGTGGTGCAATCCAACTGTCCTACTAATGCATCAAGAGTAATCATGATACTGTAATCCTGGCATAATATCACATACCTCTACCTGTTAAAATGTGTACTTCCTCAAACAACCTGTTTTCCTGGACTACAACACTCTAAGAAAAACAGTCTTTCTAGATCATCTCTATGAGAAAGCCCTCTTCAGTTTTGTGGGTTTGGATAAGCATCTGCTTACTCTATCTGCTTACTCTGAAAATAGACACAAAGACATTTAGACTTCATGCACATCCAGTTGCCAAAAGTGATCAAAATGCCAGAGCTATTAAGATCTCACTATTTGACATCTGTTTCCTTCTTCTTTCCCCTACAGTGTGGGGAAACACTGATTATGTTAGTTAAAGCCCATTCTTACTGCAGTCACAGTGAAAATGCTTGCTAAAGCCCAGCTGATTGTTCCTGTGCCAAATCCCTGGGAACAGCAGCAGCAGTACAGGGGTGTGTGGAATGCTCTTCATTTGGCTTTCAGCACAACTGTTCAGACATTTACTGGAGCAGGTTAAAGAGACCCCCCCAGCATACCTTTTTTCATTGCTATCAGAATCTTCAGGATGCCCTGACACAAGCTGCAGATGAGGAGGGCACACCTTTCATGCTTTCTCCAGAAGCTCACATGAAGCTACTTCACTCAATGTGGCAGCAAAAGGTACCCACACCATCACAAAGGCCTTCAAAGACCAAGACTAGCAACATTTGTATCTCCTACTCCAGACAGAAATTCTTTAGAGACAGTGCATGCAAGGTGACAGCAGTGTGGCTTTGTCTCAAAGGAGGGAGGGTCCATGCAGTCATGGACTGCTGACGTGCTCAGCTCCCTTGGGAGTACTCTGTCTGTTCTTCAAGTGACAAAATTGTGGAATATGCATCTAAATAGAAAGCTTGCCAGATATATTTGTAGCAAAAAGTGTTCTTGGTCAGAGGCAAGAGAGTTATCAGCTAGTATTACCATACCACTGCACTTCCTTAGCTTATTACTGCCAAGCACAATCTTAGTACTACCCATATTACACACCTGACAGCCTACTTTACCCCTGCCAGTCATCGGAGATAGTGAACAGTCTGGTTTACCATATGGATGCAATCAGCTAAGGCAGAAACAGCACTGCCTGAGACCAAGGAGGCACAGCAAAAATATGCTTGACTGTACTCCCATGAGAGAGAAGCACTCAGTACTGCAGGGCAGAAACTATCTTGACCTGCCAGGTCCACATAATAATAATGAAATGTGCTGCAGATAAAATAATGTTTTACAAAGCCTGCATACTTAACAGTTCTGAAAGACACACTTAGTCCTGCCTACATTACTGTTTTCCACAAGTAAAACTTCCCAGAAATCTGGCCCTGGCCTCGTCACGGGACTAGACAATGTTTCGACTGACTCGCCTGTAGTACATTGTACATTTTCAGTGCAGAATCGAGTTACACTTCTGCATGCTAAACTGTGAACATTCCTATAAGGGGCAAATCAGCATATTTCAAAGGCAATGGACACCCCACATTATCCCCAGCAAGAACACACTTTCTCTGCACTAAAACCCTTAATGCATTTATAGGTAACAGTCTCATGGCACAGCAGGTAGATGGTTAAATCAATGTTAGTGTCAGCACTGGGGGAATGGTGGGAGGCACTGCCAATGCCACACTGCACGAGATGAGCAGTGACTCCTGTATCAAGGCAGGAGCCAAGAGTGAAACCTGGATTTGGTGGAAGGTAGAGGCAGACCTCCCACTGATGTCAGGATACTCAGCATTTCAACTTTGCACATACTCAAGTGGGTCTTGTTCCCATGTGTCTTCTGGACTGTGAACTTCCTTTGAAGCCACTGGGAGCTCTGCACGGAGACAGGTTTCAGCATCTAGTCTTCTAAGAGATGCAGTTCATTGAGCACTTCACATGATGAAGGGAAGCAATTCATAGAGCACTTCACATGATGAAGGGAAGAAAGTGAATAAAGTGGGGGAGCTAAGTCTTCTGTCACATTAGTATTTTAAAAGACCATCTACACAACCATGAAAATTTAATCTAGAAGAGACAATGCTGTGGTACAAAAAGTTTATTTAGTCACAATTTTGTAAACATATGAGGTAAATTAACGTTTACATCAACTTGCTTCTTACAGAATTTAATATACAAGGCACTTTCTGAAGACAGTACTGTTGGCTGATTTTATTGTTACTACAAGTTCCTGACTGTTCAGAAAACTTGCTATGTTTTTTCTCAGATTCTGTCATGTAAAAGACAAGCATCTGGAAAGCAACAAGAAAGTTCAGCATAAGCGTTCTTATGCTTTAGAACCCTTTAACTGTGAGAAAGAGTGGCAATGCAGATAGCAATGTACTCTCCACCTTAAAATATGCTCACACATATTACATAACTCTTCAAGAATTGAAAACTCTAGAATTAGATTGGCATCTTACAGCAAACTTAAAATGTAAATCTACAATTTCTTTAATACATCAGTGTTTTTAGTTTATGCAAATAGTCCCATTGCCTTTAATAGTCTTATTTGCAAAAGTTAAAATAACTTGCATGAAATTGTATTTGCAGGCTCTGAACTATATTTTTGCCTAGAAAAAAAACCACTTAATTTATTTTTTGTAAAATCTTCTACAGTGTAACAGTGCAGTGTCTGGAATCTTAAACCAGGCTGTAAATTTAGGCCGTAAAGGACACATGTCGCAGCTAATTTTTGTCATTGAAGCTCTAAACACACAGGAAGGCATATGAACAGCAGTGAATCTTAGTTTATTTGGCAATAATTGAATTCATGATGAAAAATGTATTTTCCATGGTGTGCTCCCTATCTATCCAATGCCCATATTTTAATTTCACAGAGAAAGCTGATACTATGCATCAGTGATCAGGTTAAATTTAATGGTATTGCCTTATGTCTGAAGAGTTCCTGTGTTATAGTAAGACATTTCTCTCATGTTTAACACATTGGCAGAGTCATTCTTTTAATTCTTATATAAATGTAAACTTAGAAAGCAGTTTATTTCATCCAAATGTGCAATCTGAAATCAAAAACTGAATGTAAACTTCAGAAAATCAAAGTTACAAGAGCACACTGTTCAGAAGAAGAATCAAAGTAAAACATTTGGAATTTAAAAAAAAACCCAGCCTGTTCACATCCATGGTGTTAGTATCTGTATAAAACAAAAAGACCTCGGGGCTCAACACTCTGCTCCTGCAGACTGCTGCCAGCCACATGAACTCAGTGGAATACAACAGTTTGGAGCAGCTGAGGAGATGGTCTCATGACTAACCAAAAAAGGACCTAAATAGTGATCTGATATTTAAAGTTTGCTTTTATTATTTTACTGATCCTACATTTATGTATTGATACCATAAAATAATCTTAAGAGCTGCATGTCAGAATTTAATTAGCTCTAAGTGCCTTGTTGAACAACAAATATATTGCAAAAAGAGTAGTACATCATACACGTGGTAACTTGTTCAAAGAATATATTTTTTCAGTTTTCTTTTCTGTAGTTTGCCACAGCATATTTTTTTTTACTTGAAGTAAAAAAAGAGAGAACAAGTTTTCCCAAAATTATTCAATTATTCTACTCAAAGACCAAAAATTCAAAAATTAGTGGGGGCGGGGGGGGGGGGGGGCAGGTTCAGTCTGCTTAATATCAGGCATGATTCTGTTCTGACTTCTGCTTTTGTGATAACTTGCCTACAGGTTTCATCTTAGCTGTGCACTTGAGGTCTTTCAGAACTGTGATTCAAATAGCCATACAACCAGGCTAAAGCAAGGTATCACTTGCTGCTACTTCCCATGAAACTTTGTAATTAATTGACATGAAAGAGTCGATGACTTAGAAATTAGCAGATAATTTTTGCCAATAGACTCTATTCTGCAAGTCAGTGGGTGTTTGTACATATTTTCTTGAACTGCGGAATTCTGCACAGAATTCAACCCGTGACTCACAGGATGTTGAATGCAGTGATCATTCCTGAGTGAAGATTAAAGTCTTCAAAATCGGCCACACCAGTAAGATTTTTCTTTGAACAAATCTGAATTCAGATGTGATGCATCAACTACAAGCAGTTGTAAACACCAAGGAGTTCTGCCAAAACAGTTACCTGGGCTTAAATGAAGAAACAGTTACTGGACTCCAAGTGAAACTGTAGGCAATGAAGAGGCTTGACGCTGCATAGTTACGTGATGGAACTTAAGCTGATCTTAAAAGCGCAACCTGTGAGTTGTAGCTTTGCTTTCTCAGACCAGGACTGCCTGCATGCAGAGGCTGCTCTCTCAGACTTCTCTTAGGGGTTGCAATAGAGTTACATTTCTCCCCCCGAGCTTCACCTAACAGGAAAAATCATTTTTAGAGCTTTCCAGTAGTTACTCTGGCTGAAAATACCATATATTCCACAAAAGCATCTGAACTTTCTGCAGGTCTAATCACACACATTAACTTGAAAAGGTCAGCCTAGGTCTCAGTTGATCCTAAGTTAAGTCTATGTCTCTTACTATTTTTTATATACAATATGGATGCAATCCTGCAGGACACACTCTGTTGAGGGTAGTACTAAAGTAAGGGCTGCAAGATGCAGAGCCCCATCAAGCATCAGTTTTGCTCTCAGGAAGTTATATAAAAAAACACACATTCCAGGTGGTCTGCCTTATATAAATACACTCCAGAAAGACTTTGACTTCATTCTTCAGAAGCATAGAACAAAGGAAAATATAGCCCATAAACACCAATGTACTAAAACACAGAGGTGCATATATTGCATTATTTCAGCAATGTAGTTAACTGGCATTTATCAAAACTTACAAAACTGCTACTATAGATGCTAGTAAATCTAAAAATTTTGAATCTTAATCTCTGCTTTTGTTTACATCTAGGCAACTTCATCAACCTTAGTCTACGTTTAGCATAGACTAAATAGAAAGCATAGATTCAATAGAAAGCAGAACTTGGCTTTTAGTTTTTTTGCAGAAAGGGTTTTTATGGCTTATAACAGAAAATCCATGACAGCATGCCTGAAGCTGAATACTTAATAATAAATATCTTTATTGTATTATTACACATCGACTTTTAATGCAGTGGCTGCCCTTAAGATCCATGGCAGCAGTAAAACTCCTCACCTGTTCAACACAAGCAGGACAAGGAAGTCACGAGACAACATGCCCAAAGGTTGCAGGATAGTGCTTCTGATCATAAAAAACTCATTGTGAGTACTCAGAAAGAAGCAAAAATGTTTAATCTGGAGTGGTGGGAATATATTTTGACTGTTGAATAAAATAAGCACACTCAGGAAAACATTTAACAGCAGAAATAACTGGTAAAGTTAACTACTTGCTACAGGTTGACTCTGCTTTGCCTGAGTAAGGACTGCACTGCCAGGCCAAACACTTTGAAGATGCAAAGGGTTATCCCGGTGTGTTTGATTGCTCTTTTCCAGTTACAGTACGTTTGATTTATAGCAGCAACGCAACTGACTCCAAGCTTTAGTTCTTTTGGATTTTGCTTAGAACAGAAACTGGGCTTAATTCTGTATTTCTTTTGTACTGAAACTTTCCTGAGTCTATTCAGGCATGCAGAATTCTAACATCTTGTTTAGGAGGGAAAAAAGGACAGAGCCTGTTGAAAGGAAAGATGCACTTTAGGAAAAAAAGAACAAAACCTAGTACTTTCCTTCACCCATTTTTAAGGAACACACACATTTTTCAAAAGCAGGATTTCAATGTCTTTTCTAAGGCCCAAAATCTAAATTTCTTCTGGCTCTTAAAATTTCATGCGAATGTTAGTCTTGCTTGAATAAGGCCTGCAAGATCCATTCCCAAATCTTGCTCCTTGTTAAATTGAATGGAAATTCTGAAAGTGACTTCAGTTGGATCAGGATAGACCCTTCAGCCACCACATTGCCCACATATTTTAGCCACTTTTTCTGCAATACAGTATTATCTAAGTCTCTTTTTACTGACATAAAGACACTACAAATTGATGTTAAAGGGTACAAAACAGGAAGTAATGTTGCTTTAGGAACTTCACCACTAGTAAGTTTCTCTCCTCTTACATTTTCTTGTCAGATCAAATATCAAACTAAAATTATTAAGTACACAGTCAAGTAACTTTAAACCTACAGATTATTCTCAAAATATTCAAATACTTAAAAATAAGCACTCAAGTTTACTTCTAAAAAGCATTTTTCCAACAAACTTATGCTGATATCTAATAGGCTAAAATGCAGAGCTGTACTTTATCCTAATTCTTTGTCCATGGGCAATGTATGGAGCCACAGTGTGTTGAAATAATAATAATCCTTGCTTTCTGAAGAGAAATTGTTCTGTATAATAATTTCCAAGGTGTGGTTTGAATTCCTGTCCTCCTGTAAGCAATTTCAGAAGTCAGCTAAAATTATAGTCAAACATGTTCAAACATATTTGGAGGCTTATAAACATGGTGTGATCATGGTTGGCAAACACTGGATAGAAGGTCAAACTGAACACTTCCTAAGAGGTCAAGAGTAAAAAAAAATTACGGAAAGAAGAACCTCAAAAATCTATTCCAGGGGTTCCCTAAACTTTGCCTGGCCTAGGACCGCATTGGTGACTTGCCATGAACACTTGATTAAGTTGCGTTATATGGGAGAAACTGAGTTACCTTTAATATGGCAAGTTGGTCCATAGACACAAGAGGTGCCAAGAGGCAATATACCACCCTGATTTTTGCCATAGGGCTATGTAAGATTTAAGAGGAAGAAAGTAAAGTCATTGCATCTGCTCATCTAGAGCTTCTGGGAAAGAGCTGAATTGAAGGCACGGGCAAGAGGGAGATGACAGCCAGGTGCATGGGCACCAGGGATATTAATATTTTTCTCGGATGAAAGTCAGCCTCAGGGCACACGACCAGCTACCATCGCCACCTGTTATCTGTGTAGGCCTCCCCTACGGCTGCCCTTGAGGGATCTGCTGTGAACACGAAGGAAAGTGAGACTGGTCCCCTGGCCCACAGGCTGCGCTTCGGTCACCCCTGACCTATTAGAAAATGTTGATAATTTTCCCACTACAACTCACAGAGTGCAAAAACAGCAAGCGTCTAAGTTTGAAGCCCAGGCCTTCTCACCCACGGCAGGCCTGGCCTCCCCAGGCAGCTCCCCTGCCCATTCCACCTTCCAGCACCCGCTCCCCCGAGCAGGGCCACCGCCTTACACGGCCAGGTCGTCTGACCGGGCCCTGCAGCTGCTCGACTTACTGGCCCTGCTCAGGCGCCGCGTGTCTACGAGCAGCGGTGGCTCGTGCATCTCCACCGTGGTGCAGGCAGCCGAGACGGGCCGTGCCCCCGACAGCTCTGCCTCGCCCTCCATATCCCACTTGCTGCCGCTCGCCCCGCTCAGGCTGGTGCTGCTGCCGCTGTTGGCTGAGGCAATGGGCAGCACAGCTGGGGGTGGAAGCAGCTGCTCCAGCGGCTCTTCCTGCTCAGGAAGGGGATGCCGGACGCTGCTGGGGGTAGAGGAGCCTGCTGAGCTGGAGGAAACCTTCCCCTGGTGCTCAGCTGCCATGTTGACCCAGTCCTGCTCGGACGTCAGGGCACGGCTGCTGCTGTTGAAGTAGTTGATGACGGCTGGCGTGGGTGTGGGGATGGGGGTCGGGATGGTGACGGGAGTGGAGATGGGCGTGGGAGTCACAGCACGGTGCCTCTCCTCAGGAACCTGTGGAGCAGCAGGGTAGCTTGCCATGGACGTCGTGTTGGAGGGGGGCCGTGGTCTTGGAGCACCTGTAGCATAGTACGATGCCATGGTCACTGGGGCCAGCAGTGGTGTGACAGCACGGGTGTCAGGCAGAACAGGGGGTGGTGTGGCAGTCGTGACCACCACAGGCGGTGCTGGCGGCGGCAGGGAAACAGGTTTGGACTCCCCTGTTACCATAACTGGCGTCATTGTTGCAACAGGCATCTCTAGGATGTACTGACTCGTCATGCCCTGCTTAAGCTTCTTCCACCCCAAGTGATATATCTCAAGCATGTTCAGCAGCAGGGAGACTGAGGCCACCACCAACATGAAGATGATGAAGATTGTCTTTTCAGTGGGCCTCGAGATGAAGCAGTCCACAGTGTGTGGACAAGGTGAGCGGCTGCACTGGTAGACTGGCTTTAGCTCGAAGCCATATAGGAAGTATTGGCCCACAATGAAGCCCACCTCGAACAGCGTCTTGAATATGATATTGAAGACATAGGTACGGAGCAAGGCACCCCCCATACGAATTCTACCACGTTCATCACGGATTGGGAGTTTCTCCTTCCCCCTTTTGACAATAGATTGATCTTTGACGTTACTGCTGCCTCCTCCACCACCGCTGACAGATGCTGCTGCTACTGGGTAGTTGCCATCTTTGCTGTTTCCCTTCTTTTTCAGCTCTTCTTTCTCCTTCCTCTTCTCCTCCATGCGTACAATGTGCAGGACATGGCCCAGGTAGATGAGGGTTGGAGTGGAGACAAAAATTATCTGCAGCACCCAGAAGCGGATGTGAGAAATGGGGAAGGCTTTGTCATAGCAAACATTTTCACAACCAGGTTGCTGAGTGTTGCATGTAAAGTCCGACTGCTCGTCTCCCCAGACCTCCTCAGCAGCAGCCCCCAGCACCAAGATCCTGAAGATAAACAGTACCGTCAGCCAAACCTTGCCAATAACCGTGGAGTGCTCCTGCGCATTCTCTAACAGTCTCCCCAGAAAGCTCCAGTCACCCATTGTTTCAGATTTCTAACCTACAACAAGAACATCAGAGCAATTAGAGCAATGCAAAAACATCTTGTAATTGCACAATGCTGTGGTAGAACAGCTTGATCCTCAACAAATGATAGTTATTATCTTGCTTTTGCAGAATACTGCACACATACATTAAGAACTAGATAACCCTAGAGCCACACAACCATGGGCTTTGGTCAGTACACAAGGGAGATGTTTAAAATGCTCTCACAGAGCCCATGAGGCTTAAGTGCCTATACAGAACTGGCAAGAAGGATTCGTAAGTTAGAATTTCTACAAGATTTAAATATTTAAAATAACATTATTACTGTTTCCTCCATCTGAGATGGCTCTATCTGCTCCTGCTTTTATTTAGAAAATAACAGGTAGAAATCAGATTGATAAAACAGAATAATGCTACTACTATTAATGCAACAGCACTGGTATGAGAATGTGATGCAAAGTCTGCCTAACTCGAATAATTTTATTGTTATCGGAACTTATTTACTCCAGCAATCAGGAAGTTAGTAATAGGTCTCTACAATTTTCAAACTGTACAAACACAGAAAAATAATTATTCAAAACCTATGGAATTTACAGTTGAATTTTGGAGCTTGTACAACTCAACAAGCATGTTCTCAAAGCCTAAAGATGTTTGGATTTGTTTATTTCTAAAAAAAACCAGTCATTTTAATCACTTGAAATATTAGGAAGAATGAGAAATTCTGCAAGGAATGGTGAAAATGTTTCTGTGCTATTTCCTCTACTGTCCTGGCATTTCATGTGACTGAATCATATCTGCTGCAACATCATTGAAACAAAACAAAATAAAACAACAAACTCAAGGTCACTTCAGCAACTATAATACAGAGATTTTCTTGGAAAATAACAGAATTACATCCTATGACCCTATTTCTGTGACAAACAACTGGCATATATTCTCAGCAGTTTCCACCAATTCATGCATGATGGGCTTCCCAAATCCAATTCTAGGCAGAGACACAATTGCCGATTTGAAAATTGCGAGATTTTTTAAAATAGCAGATTCCTCACAAGCTTCCTGCAATTGAGAAACAAGAGAAATCTCCTAGTGTCCCTTCTCTTATCCTTGGCCTGTTCCTAACTGGATTATATGTAAGAATACTGGAATATATGTAAGTACAATTAATTCCCCTAATAAACTCACTTCTATATTTTATATGTCAACCTTCAACGAAAGACAAAATAAAAAATTTTGCTTTCAGCTAACTTCAGTACCTTCAGCTATGTTTGTATCATAATTGTAATTGAGATTTAACAATTTGCATACAAAAAAAACCACAATCAGAAAAGTAATTATCTTCTTGTTTAAAAATATTATAATATTATATGTATATATAACTGAATTACATCTTACTATGCTTATACTCCTTATGCAAAAACCTGAGTGTCTTACAATTCCCAAGAAAATAAAAAGGTGTTCATCACTACAGCTAGGAATTTACCACTGAAGAAGTGTACTATTCTCATCATTATATGACTGTAATTACCAGCAATTATGTCACTGTTTTTCCGAAATAAGTATTTCCAAAGTCTATTCTGAACTTCTTTCAGGCTTTTAGTTAAGGCAATGAAAGAAATTAAATTTATTTAAGGTACATTTTTATAACTTGATTTTCCTGTAAGACAATGAAATACATAAAACTGCAGAGCAGTATGCTTTCACATAAAAAGCAACAACACACCCATTCGTATTTTGCAGGTCTATAAATCCTGGTATACGAATTCATTTTTTATCACACAAAGTTCATTTAACAAAAAATTCCCCCTAAAAATACATATTTGATATTCTTCAGAAATGCATTCCCTTTAATATAAGTGAATTCTTTGTCTAACATAACATGATAAACTACAAATGATGATACTAAAAACTAAATACTGATTTTGTGTACGTATGTTCCCTGTCCTGAAGATTTTTTTAAAAATAGATTCAGATTCTTTTGGAAGAATATATTTTCACTCCTCTTAAAACAGTAGCCCAAAGCTGAATAAATTTTGTTATAGCATCTTTATAGTCTTAATTTAATATGTTTATATTACTTTAAAATTTAACCATCCATCTTAATTTTATAAGGTTTAAAATATTTTGGCTGGTTAGGTAATTTTGACAAATAATAATTTTTAAGGCAATAATGAATTAATTTTATACTTTTCTTTAACTTAAAATAATTTGAAGATATACACAGTTTAGTTCCAGCTTTTAACAGAACTAAATTGTTGTTCAGGGATGTTCTCATTATGAGTGGGAAAATGTAGGAAAAGCAAAATAAATAAGGTGATATTTAATGGATTAAAGAAGTTTAGCATAAATCCAAGTTCAATATTTCCTTTCTCTGCTATACTATACATTAATCTGTGCCTCTCTGTTCAATACTCTCTGCCTTACTCTTTATGTTCCACCCAGATAAAACAAAATAGGCAGTTCAGGTAATGAGCATGCAATGATGTCTACAGTGAAAACAGGACACTTTGTGCTTTTCTGAGGATTTATCTAGTGATTAACAGAAGAACATTAACAATTTTTAGAACTGAAAGATGACAAATAATAAATCCATCTAATTTAATCATTCTCCAGTCACTAATACTACTCAAGATTTTTTTTTTTCTTTTTACTACAGGTCAGCAATGTCCAGGCTGAGTTAATTTAGGACACCAAAGACATGACACAATGCACTTCTGAGAGGATACACATAAAAAAGCTATTTTACTGCTTACATTAGCTAAAATATTTATTTCTGTGTACTAGAGTGTGCAACTTTATCCTGTACACCAAGAGAAAGTGTTTAAGCCAGGAGCAGATACTTCACAGTATCTCCACTGCACAAAGGTGAAAAATCTCAATGTACATCCTAGTATGAAGTGCAGCAACTGTTGCCTTCACCAAAAATGTGTCTTGTCCATTGTACATAAATACTGGAAGGACATTTTTTCCAAGGTCAATGCAAAGTTACATATCTCCACTGGCTGGAGAGTTCCCAGAAATCCAAGTCCTGTGTCTTTCTTCACTGTCAATACATTCTTCAGCAGGAAATTCTTAAGGCCAATGTAACGCATCCAAAAATCACACCAATAACTGCAAAGGGGTGCCTTGATACAAATCATCATTAAATTGCATAAATGAAAACAGAAAGTTCACAAAGCTCAGAGAATATTTGAATTTTCCCTATTGAGTTCAAGAATACCTATGTCTAAATTAAAATGGCCACAGCTCAGTATTTTAGCTGAGAATATCCCAAGTTTGCTTTTGTAGTATTACATAAAATTCCACTGTACAGTATTACTTCCAGTACTACAGAGACTGGCAACCCTTAAGACCTAATCTTCAATATGGCTTGTGAAAGAAGACATTTTTTTCCTTTTGTACTTGGAAAAAAATGAGATTAAGAAATGAAACATCTTTATCTGCATTTCATTATGTCCATGAATACCCACAAGGGAATGACAGAGACTCTGTCTCAGAAAACAGTCTAATTCAACAGTATGAAAAGCAAGGACTTCACGAACCTTTGTATCATTTAATAAGAACTGAGAGTTTTATATTATTTGGTGTCTTTTGTTGTATTGTATTCTTGTATTAGAAAATCCTTTCTTTGAGACCACACTGAAAAATGGACATTCATAAAAATTGGCATGGCATTTAAGAATCAAATGTTGTGCTATTAATTACTAGTTTAGTACATGCACAAAAACACTGCATGTAACAAAGAGAACAAACAAGCGAGAATAAATTTTAGAAGATGCAATATCGTATCCATCCCTCTGCAAGAGAAGAATAATTATGTGACATCGACAAACTTTCCAGTTATTTTTATTTCTTATGATGTCACTGAAGAGGTTCATCACTATGTGCACTAGGTGTGCAAAACTTGACATTTAATTATTTATAAATTTACTCAAACATGTACATGCTTATATATTTGTATACACATATGAATACAGGTAAGTACACAGCTGTACTACATACATTAACAGATTATGACACTTGATGAATTTATGATTTCACTACACTGGTACATCCAAAAAATGTCCCATAACAAATATTTGGAAACTTAATAGATATCCTTGCCTGAATATAATTTCTTAAATTCAGCCCACATTTCCTTTAATTTCTTGTGACAGTCTAAAAACTTGGGATTTAGATTTTTTTCTTCAAAATTATATCTATTTTATAAAGCAGTATGCAAAAAAAAAAAAAAAAAGCTGCTAAAACAACTTGCAATATTTACTTTGTTTTTTACCAAACAATCATGAATCTCCACCACTGCCAGGTTCATAACTGCTAACTTAAATCAGAAAAAAGTCTGCAGCGTGACCATGTAATTCCAGACAAACTGGCATATGTGCAGGCACAGAATGAGCTACTATAATTTCCAGTGAAACTTAACAGTATTTGGCCATATACATATATATATGAAACACAATGGTGAGTGTTCAATAATCACAACAGAGGTTTCACAGTTCATTTTATAAACTTGTTTAAGCGAGGATTTGAAAAATACCTTTCTTCATGCTCCCAGTGTCATACTTGCAGACACATCTATCATCACCCTCACTGTATTTTAAACACTTGTTAAAGATTAATTCCTTAACTGATCTTGTTATTACCTTGAACTTACTTTACTTCTGTGGAGCCTCCTCCTTAAATCCCAGGCAAAACTTCTTTTGACTTCTTCTTGACTCCACTTGACCTCTGAGTGAAAGTTTGGCCTGAGTAAAGGAAAAGCGCGAGGAGTGCAGGGCTGAGCCCAGGAGGAGAGCTACACCCCACCTGTTAAACTCCCCTCTTCCTTGCTGGAGCCCCTGTCCTGGTTCATTAGCTGCAGGAGAAAAACAGGAACAAAAAGCAACCCCTTTTCTCACCCAGAATACTCAAATGCCATCTTACAGCTCTACATGGGAAGGAAAAGACAGTGACTTACCAGTAAAGCTGAAAGGTGTGAAGGGTGTGGAGCTACCGGGGGACTGCAGAACAGCCGTGGAGCATGAGGGCAACAGTCCTACATCCTAAGTGGGTGAAGCATGAATGAGACAGAGCTGTCAGGTGCCCACGTACCATCAGCCACACAGATCTAAAAAATGCACCGTGAGGAGTGTCCCGCCCCCCACCCCAGATACACAAAGGAAAGATAAGCCTTTCCAGCATTCAAAGACTCAAGACCCTTTTTCACTGCAGAGAAGCAGGGACTCCAACATTTGAGTATCTGTCTGAGAGGACTTCAGGCAAGTTAAAGTAACTGCAAGGGACACCCTGTTCAAGCTCCTAAAAGTACACTTTTGTACTGTGGAAGCAATTTAAATTTTTTCTAGTTTAATTCTAAAATATTCCAGTAGGATTCTCTCATTTCCCTTTAAAGAAAAGAGGTAAATGCCTCTAGTACCTCTGACTACTCAGTTCAATTAATTCTTCATATCTATGTCAGTGTTTTAAAGACCTAACAAACAAAGGATTTCTAATGAACATGCTAGGCTTATATGATTTCTTCAGTGAGTCAGCAATGAACCCAAAATTTTTTTTTGTCTACAGGAAAAAAAAAAGACACAAATGAAACAACTTTTTGTGTTTATAACAGTGGCAACATTTTACTTCATCAAGCTTCATACCTTCCTAAGAATATTTATTCATCTCAATACTTTGCATCGCTTGTGAGTCCTACATGAACAAGTGAGTAACTGGCATGTTGTGGTAACTCTCGGACCAAAGATGTGAACAGAGTGAGGTAACAGTCTGGTCAACACAGGGAGGCCACCTGGCCGTTTTCCCCACTACCAGTAGAAAGTGTCTGTATGGGACAGACAACTCAGAGCTCACCTCAAGGAACCTCGGAACCACCTCGGGTTATGCTTGTGAACTCCATCATTCTGTGCAGCACCACTTAAAACGCTGAAAGAAATTTTGGCTATGCTTTATATTTAAGACTTAACTTTACTCCAAGTGCAAAACTGGCCTGAAATGCACATCAGTGTCACGTGTTAGTGGCAACTTTTAAGGAAGATATTACACATCCCTACACAACCATCCTGGATATTAACACTTGTCGCTTTGTCCTCCACTGCATCTTCTGAGGTACTTGGTGAGGTTTGGACACTTCTCCCTGACACACCAGGCCCAGTTACCGTCCCATCTGCGAGCGCCGCTGCCTGCAGACCGTGCCCTCGGTGCGGCAGGAACAGAGGGACGGACACTCACGGAGGGTCCCTTAGGAAGGTATTCAGAGCAGTAGGGCCCCTGCCACGACTCCTCCTCAGTAGGACGAGCAGGCTCGGCCCCGCCCTGCCCTTCCCTGGCGCCCATCCCAGGGCCGGGGGACCCGGCAAGCGGGCAGAGGCCCGGGCAGGCTCCCGCCCCCAGCGTGCCCGCGGCCGCGTCCCTGCCCGGGGGCGAGCGGGGCAGCCCAGGGCGCTCTACTTACGCTCGGCGGGAGGAAGGCTGTGTAAAAAGCAGCAAGGGCGCGACTCGTTCGGAAGAGTCCGGGCAGAGATGGCGCATAGGTCGTTTGAGCGGGGGGGAAGAGGCGCCCCCAAACTCGGCTGGGCTGTGGCAGAACTGGCGGGGCGGGGCGGGGCGGGCGGCGCCGGGAGCCCGTGCCCAGCGCCGTGCCCAGCGCCGTGCCCAGCGCCGTGCCCAGCGCCGTGCCCGCTGCTGCCCGCGCTCCCTGCCCGGCACCGGCGGCTCTGGCGGCCGCCCCGCAGCCACCGGGCACCCGGCCCTCCCTCTGCCCTCCCCTCCCCGCCTCCCGCCGCGGCTTCGCACGGGACGGGCCGGCAGCCCCTCTCTTCACCCGGGAGGCTCCAAGCGGATTGTCTCCCTGGATTTTAAAATGTTTGTCACAGTGCAGATGACCCATCCCGCCTCCGCGGGATTTCCTGGGGAATAAAAGAGTATTTCCCGCTGAGGACAGGAGCGTGAGAAACCCCTCCCCGCCCCCCCGGACTCCGGCGCAGGGAGCGCTACGGGAGCCGCTGCCCGCTCGGCGCCGCGCCCCGCCGCCGAATGCGCCGCCCTCCGACAGGTGTCACAGATACCTGAGCAAAGGGGGGAAAAAACCCACCAAAACAACCAAACAACTTCACCAAGACGAGGGTTTTCTCTCTGAGAGCAGGTACACCTTGCAGGTGGTGCCTGTGTGTTCTGCATGAAGAGCCCCAAAGGCCTGACAGCCCCTTTTTTCTTTCCCTCCTCAGTCAGGATCAGCTATCCAGCTGTTGTGTGCAGAACTTTTGGAAAAAGAAAAAAACAAAAGCCCCCCAAAACAGAGATCAGTTATCATTGCTCTGAAAGTTATTATTTAAAAGTAGCTCTTGAAATTTTCAACACAAGTACTCAAAAATATTACTATCACCTATATTTTGGTTGGGCTTTCATGTGTTCTGTAGTGCTGCCCCAGGGAAAGAAAACAGCCACACAGCCTGGGCAGCATCTAAAGCAGAGTGGGAAGTGGTTCTGCTCAAAGCAGGTCGAGGGAGGTGATTTCTCCCCTGCTGTTCTGCTCTCCACCTGGAGTGCTGCATCCAGCTCAAGGGGCCCCCACCGTAAGACGGATGTGGATCTGTTGGAGTGAGTCCAGAGAAGGGCCATGAAGATGATCAGGGGGCTGGAGCACCTCTGCTATGAAGACAGGCTGAGAGATTTGGGGCTGTTAAGCCTGGAGAAAGGGGTATAAGGAGACCATACAGTACCCTCCCCGTTCCTAAATGGGCCTCCAAGAAAGCCAAAGAGGAGCTTAGTACAAGGGCATGTAGTGACTGGACGAGGGGGAAACTGAAGAGGAGTAGATTTCTATTAGATTTTAGGAAAAAAGTCTTCAGTGTGAGGGTGGTGAGTCACGGGAACAGGTTGCCCGGATAAGTTGCAGATGTCCCATCCCCTGAAGTGTTCAAGGCCAGGTTGGATAGGGCCATGAGCAACATGATCTAGTAGAAGGTGTCCCTACCCTTGGCCAGGGGAGTTGGAACTAGATGATCTTTAAGGTTCCTCCCAAACCAAACCATCCTATGGTCCTATGACTGTTCAGAGATGGGTGATACATCTGAAACACAGTGCTGCCATGATTGTAAGTGTGTCACAGGGTATCGCAGGGTTGACCCTGAAGCACTGGGCCATGAGAGGCTGTGTTAGGGTACCGGATGGAATCCCAGCAGCTGCAGTAACTCCTAACATTAAAACTTTCCTCATGCAGTAAAGTGTCTCAGCTCCTAAGTTTTAATAGCATGAAGCACAGGGTGTTTCTCTGATGGCTTTTTCACTCTATGGAAGTTTCAAGTGGTATTTCCCACTCCCTGTAGAAACTGGCCTTGACACCTGTTTTTTTTAAGAAAAATATTCTTACCCAGAAGGGCAGTAAGATTCTAGAGCATCCTTTTAATAGTGCCACTGAAGGTTTTTATGATAGAATCCTTTACATTTCAAACTAGGAGAAGCTGATGCAGTGCCTGCCTGCCATGGGACTACACCCATCAGCTAACAATTTCCTTTCCAAGAATTCCCTTCTCAGTTCATACAATGAGAGATTTGGTCTGTCACCAAAACCCTCTGGATCATTTGTAGAAAATGGGTCAGGCAAGGATGCAAAATCCATGGGGAAAACTTGAAGGAAGCAGTTTTAAAAGTGAAGAACCAATTAAGTACTGGTGAAAGCCCAAGCATGAAAGCATGTTGAGGACATATGACTTGTTAGTCATATACTAGAAAAGGAATATCTATAGCCAAACAAGGGATAAATAGAAAAAAGTAGAACTTGTTTCTCTGAGACGTTTATTCAGAAAGAAAATAGGCTCATATTTGGTTAAAGGTGTCCAAAAGTCACTCTTCATCTAGACTTTCTGACAGAAGGATTTTGTTGGAAGAGCCATCCTACTAGTTTCCTCATTTATTTTTAAAGAACCACAGCATTGTTAAGTCTCACTATGTTTAAAGGGTTCCCTCCATTGGCATTAACTCTAGACAGCAACACACAACGTGACGTTTAAATTTTTGCATTAAAATGCACACTTACAAATTTTTCAGGCTTCCTTCAATTAACTCAAAGTCACAGAATGATTAAGGTTGGAAGGGACCTCTTGAGACCATCCAGTCCAGCATCTTTGCCAAGGCAGAGTCACCTACAGCAGGTTATACAGGAACATGTCCAGGTGGATTTTGAATGTCTTCATAGAGGGATTAATTATCTTCTTTAGTACTGTCTTTTGTCTTCCATCCAAGCCTCCACACAGGTGACACCCCTGTTCCACATGTAGACAGACATTTAGCAATACATTATATGGCTGTCACAGAAACAAAGTGAATTCAGGAAGTGGGGAAATCAGGCAGGCGGGTATTTTTAAAATTAGATGAGTCAGGTTTTCATTACAAAGTACACAGAAAGAAAACAAAAAAACAGACACTGAGCTTTATGAAATGATAAAAAGATCTCACAAGTTAAGGAGATATTTCTTGATTGGTCTTAATCTGAACCTGAGCTGCTGCTTAACAAGACAAATAGACATTTTCAGATCAGTATTGATCTAAAACAGCTTTTCACCCCTTGCTGTTTCTAATGTAAACATCTATTTTACAGAAGAAGATCACTCTTATGTAACTGTGCATCCAAGCACAGTCTGGTGGAAAGACCCCTAAACTGTAGTACATGTCTTCAGTCAGAAGCCATGCCAAAGTGACATGTGGCTCAGCAGTGCTGACAGCAGTTTTATCCACACAGTCAGCTGGAAAAAAGAGCTACAGATGCCTTCAGTTCAGCTCATTGTGGCAAAGTACGGTATGTCAGTAAAGAGAATTGTGCTTGACATGCCACTGCCCTACAGAAGATGGCACTAAAGATATTTAAATTCTAGAAAAGTGTACTACCTACGGAAACACAGCTTGAAGCAAGGAGGATTAAAATCTCTAGTTGTTTTCTTCATAGATGAATCAAAGTACTTTCAAATTAATTAAATAATACATAATATAAATGGAAGATGTGAAAGATGGAAGTTGTAGTTTGATCTCCTATTATAAACTAATTTTTATTATTGTACCAGTTAGTGATTAGTGTTCTGTTCGACACTACTGCTAAGAACATCAGAGGAGGCAGCTCAAGAGCTGTTGTCAGGAAGTGTTTTTATTTCTAGTTTTGTAGGACAACACTGTGAGTTCTAATAGGTAGGAATGGAGGCACAGGAAGACTAAATATCTTGTCCTAAGTTATATGGTTCTGAGAATAGCACTGAAACTCTAGGCTGGTGTTCAACCCACCAGAACTAGCTTCCTCTGGTCCTTTCTGGTTCTTTCCTTTGGGAATGTGGGAAGTATCCTAGTACTACAACAAGAACAACAACAATATAAATCTGAATGTTCTGGGATATGGAACAGCAAGATGCTTCTCATTCACCTTCATGGAATGTAAAGCTCCATGTAAGATGTAGCAGAGGGAGAACTATAACTGGACAAGCCAGGCATCTGTTAGGAGGAAGAGTCAAACAGAGAGACATAGGACATGCAGACCCCTAAGAGGAATTAGGCCTGCTATCACTCTGTCATGGTGTGATGCTATTTTTTTTTTCTGACACTACAGACAGAAATATGAAATAAAAATATTGGTGTTTGAAACACTTCAATTCCTGCCACAACAGGAAATTTGGCAGAAATCTGAGCTGAAGAAAACAAATTTAGAATGCAGAGTTCAAATAGTTCACTGCTGTGTTAGTGAGTTACACAAAAGTTGAGGAAAGATTGTGTTGGAATAAGGAAGAAGATGGCCAGTAGCTGAGAAGCAGGGCCAGCAGAGAGGAATAGGGAGCACAGAAGGGTACAGCAGCAAAGGGAGAACAGGCAGCTAAGGTTTTTGCCTTTCTAGTATCAGTCACTCAGGAAAACACAGCCAGAGGCTGTGGTTTGAAATTACAGCATGTGTAGCAGTGAATAAACTTCATGTTGCCGTTCTCTCCACCCCTTCCACTCACTCCCTGAAGCTCTTCTTGCCCAACACCGTGGCTTACTGCCCCACAGTCTTGTCAGTGTGGAAGTTCATATGGCCTCCCTGTAATGAAGCTCAAGGAATTAATCCATTTGAAAAACAAACCAGCAAAGCAAAACATTTGTTTCTTCATCAGCTACAACAGTGGGCCAGTCCAGTGCTGAGCACAGCTGTGCAAACAACTGTGCTGGCTCAGTGAAGGTCCTGGAGTTGAAGGCACCATGTTGCATGGGGACAGGATAAGAATGAATAGGAAGGAATGACACCAGTATTAATGCTCTAAACTAGTATTGCCAATGGGCAGTTCATTGTGCCAAACCACAACCATGGCTTCTGAACAAGGATGTTTTTTCTCATTGTGCTCAGGATAAGAGCAAATACAGTATGTTTTACCGGGAATATACCTGGGTGTCATGCATGATAAATTTGTAAAGGCCTCAAATAATTACAGCCTTCCACAGAAAGGAACAGCAATAGGCATCTTGCTTTAAAATAGAAAAACCAGTATTATGTAAAGGAAAATTCCTCTACAAAATTCAAACTGCTGCACAATGTGATGGTCTGCCTTTGGAATTAAAAAAATCAGTAACACAAAAATGGCATGTCCATTGGTGGGAAATAATCTCCTGGCTGCAGACCAGGCTTCAGTGAACCCCACCAGTGTTTGCACATATAATAAAATGGGCAGCAAAATGAACAGTGATCAAAACTGAACAGTGATCTGGGTTTCTCTTTCTCCTGTTGAGACAAATGCCTGTTTTGTGAGACACACAACCAAGGCATAAGGAGTTTTTTGCTAATTGTGCTGAGAAAAAAAAAAAAAAACAAAAAACAACACACATTTCATTTAAATTAATTTGAATTTTAATTACTCACAATGCCACCTCATATACCTAGTTAAGTGGAACATACTATAGCACACCAATGTCTTATTCCAGTTGCTAAAAGCACAAAGGAATCACGTTGACAGAGATGGTCCTGGACAAATGCTGCACTGGCAAACAGACTTTTGGGGGCTAACAAGACAGAAAACTTAATTTCAAACATCCTGTTTTTGACAAACCTTGAATGCATACCAGTATGATATTTTTTTCAAGTCAGTCACGTTATTGTGTATTGTTCCCCAGATGATCTTCCAGGAACTCCAGCTCTTCTTTACAAAACTGTTCTTTGCTTCAGAACAGGTCTCCCATCCAATAGTTTTGCAAGTGCTTCATGTTTCACAACAGAAGCACTTAGACCTTCCTACCTTCTAAAACTGCTATTGTTAAATAATTTCTCCCGGTGATAAAGATCTTATTGAATCCTAAGCTTATCTTCCCATGTACCTGCAGATCCTCCCAGATGCATACAGTTTATCCCATTTGGTGGATCCTGATGCTCTGACAATGAGTAATTAATAACTATTTTACTGCAATACACAAAAGCAGCTTTAATGGCATAGACAGAAATTATGCCTGACAAATCCATGTTGCAATGTCTCATTTAGTCTTCTATCAGATAACAATGAGGGAATGATTTAGTCAGTTTGCTGCTCTGTGTCTTTGTGCACGTGTGTGTGTGTGTGTGTGTGTGTGTGTGTGTGTGTGTGTGTGTGTGTGTGTGTAGAGGAACAGACTGGGTTTTTTTCATCTGTGCTGGACAGATTGTGGAAGCTGTTTAACCTGTATATTAAGCACGCAGTCCTTGGAAAGGATGCAATACCTAGAGCAGGGACATGACAAACTGCAAGCAGACATTACAAAATAGTACAGGTTTGACATCTTTACCACACAATAATTTTTTTTTTTCTGGCACCTGTTGCAATGATCTTAACAAACATTAACATGTTTGATTAAGCTGTTCTGATCCCTGTGAACATGACGCAGCTGTCACCTTTGTCTTTCAATTGGGAAAACTCAGTGACAATGAGAGTCTGGGCTGACTCTGTGTACCAGGACTGCCATTATACTTTCAAATCAAGTGAAGGAATTCTTGTGATGAAGGAAATGTTGATAGTCGGATAACAAACAGATAGCAAGTTTTCCAATCATCACAACAGAAGTGCAGCATTCCTCCTGCTAATGTGTGGATTGCTGAGAGGTGTGGGAGGAGTTTTTATATATTGTCATAAAGATTGAACCTCCACAGAAAATTATCTGCAGGACACTTTTAAACCCTGTTTCATTATCTCAACTTACACAGTTTTAAGCCTGCTACTGTCTTTCCCAGATGATGTATCTAAATTACCATAATTGTCAAGACAACAGAAAATATACATCTTGCTTAAGTAAGTAAACCTGCCCAGCACAGCCTATCCATTGAAAGATGCCTTGTGCTTCAGACCAGTGTGTCTGCACCACACACTACAGTATTCCTTTTCCTGGGGACTATGCCAGGCTATGACTGTAATGCTGGTTCTTAGCAGCACACAGAATATATGCTGCTGTTCAAAACATCCATCTACAACCTGCATCCATCTACAACCTGCAGCCATGCATGGCTCAACTCTACAAGTTCTCTAAGTTCACTGAAAACATACTTCCCTAAACTGCATAATTCTGGTACTGATACATTCTTTTGCCACATTGACTTATGCAAGCATTTGTTAGTTAGATGGCTAATTAAAATACAATAGATTTGGCTATTCACATAGGGCTGATAGATGTGAAATAATCTCTGAGTTAGTGGCAATGATGAAACTGTCAGAAAAAGGGAGAAGGTAAGTGTGATGATGTGATGTGACCAATTCTGACATTTAAATCTACAGTAGTATGGGGTACCAGCCATAGCAAGAGCAAGGAATGTTCTCAGAAATTGAGGGTTTGAGATGTGACTTGTTTCCTCATCTAGGCCTTCCAAATTAAAGATCAATGCATTTCCAAGCCTAGGTTATAAAAACTTTCATTTAGTGACTAGGAAACTTTGTATAGAAAATAGCCAAGTCAAAGCTGAGCCAGCTTTACACAAGAGAAATATAATCCATGAGAGAAAATGACAATGACAAGCTAGGGTGGTCAAATAGGGACAAAAGTGTAGGTACCTTCTGAACTGTCTTGAAAGTCATTACCATTAGTCTTAGCTCATTAAATTTCAAATAGTTACCGTTACTCTTGCCACTGTCTGCAAACTAGTTCAAATGACTATGTAGATAATAAGATGGTAAAAAATCAAATGAGCCTGTAATTAATTGTCAGGGTAGCGGCTGTCCTGAATATCAGAACAGGTGAACAAAAATACGGTGCAATTCTTTGAGTGTGATATTGTTTCGGGGTAAACCCCATTAGCCTAAATTTAAGGCGAGGAAATTATAATTAGAGAAAAAAAAAAAAAAACAGATTGATTTTCATCAGGTTTAGTTTCTAGCAAAGTGCTCTTAGCTGTTCCTTACTGCTACAGTACATTTTTTACAGCTTGTAACAGAGGTGCTATTTTGAATTGAACCTCCATAGTACAGAACTACACTTCTCTGTATGGACCATATAATTTGTCTTTTATATTTGTCCTCAGATATAAAATAACTTAGCATGTTGGCTTATAACTGCAAACAACAAAAGGATATTTTAATTTTTGCCTAAAAAAACCTTTAACAAAGGTACTTCTATATCCAGAAGTCATAAATACAGAAGATCTATACTTCTGGTTTCCTTTTAAATCACTCTTTTCCCCAAGGTAGTTATGATATTTTTTCTGTCTGGGTCCATGAGTTACCAATGAAGTTTGCTTCCCTTCATCTCCTTACTCTTCTGACAAACATGTTTGTAGCTTTGGTTTCAAGGTTTTGGATCGAAGTTTAACCTGATTGAGTCAATGGTGATTTTTCCTGGCAATTTCAGTCAAAGAATAATTCTAGCCAGTCCCATTCCTACACTCCCCAGTTCTGATACCACTTTGTTAGACACTTCATGGCCTGGCTATGCTGGAGACTGAACAGTGAGGAATCAGCTGCTTTTAGTCATGACCTCAGATTTGCTGCTTAAGTTTTTGACATGCTTTGCAATCTTAATTCTGAGGAGAGTCTAGGAACCAAGTACCAAATGCAGACACTACTAGTGCTTTTCAGGAAAGAACACGCACAATTTCAACACAACAATATATTTTAATCCACATAGAATCCATTGTATAAGGTCAGCTATGCAATGTAGCACATGTAGAAATAGGTGCAATTCCCATGCTCCTATAAAGTATCTGATTTTTTTCACAAAGCAGCTATTCAGTTAAATTAAATATACACAGATCTCAGAGCTGTCATTGCCTGATGCTGCAGTTCTGGATCAAAGCCCTCTCTTGGCTACATCCAAACACCTTCCCCAGTTCTATCTTTTTTTGCTGTTTGATAATCTGTTTGCCAAACTGCTAATTGAAGATAACTTCATAGTGTTAAGTGTTAACAGTTTTGGTGTATCTAGGTCCAAGTTCCAGCTAAATTCAAAGGTAGGTGGCAAAAACAAACTCTTTCCCCATGGAGCTGGTTAAGTTTATCAGCCTTTTCCAGCTGCAAGGCTGTCTTAAACAGCATATTTGATTTCAAGTGGAGCACATATGTGACCTTCCACTATGAGTTCAGGAAACCTCAGGGTAACAGGCAGTGTAAACAATGGAAACCAACCTGCAACAGAAGGCTAAAATCCTTACACTAGCTCTTGGCTATTGAATATAGTACTGTCACATATGTTTGCCATTATGGTAAACAGATCTTCATTAGATACATTAGTTAACACACAGCATGTAAAAGTAATACAGAAAACAGACACAACAAAAGTGCTTTAATTATAACTTCAGGGGAAAAAAATCTTGTGACAAAAGAAATGTAATACTAGAGCACTGGGACTAGTTTGCTCTCTTTGTACTTGTACGTGGAATAATGCAGGAACTCAATCAAGCACAAACCTGGTATGTGCCAAACTGTGTTCTTTGGAGTTGAATTAAGGATGTTTTCAGAGTCCAAGTTTCCAGTCCAGTTCATTATGAATGACCTTTATCTTTTTTTTCATGGTCTGAGGATGGTGTTTTTATGGCTTTCCTCAGAGATGACAGATTTCCATCTGCAGTCAAGCTGTAACACTCATAGCTCACAAGCAAGGTAAACCTATTTATGCTCCACTTTCAGTGCACAATGAAGGTTCATGGGTCTTAACTAATGCAACTTTGTTTACTCCAGCAGTGACAAATTTAAATGTACAGCAAAAGATGAACACAAATAGAGAAGTTGAACTAGTGCTCATTTATTTTGGGGAAAAGCCAATTATTAAAGCTAAGGAGGAGAAACAGACAGCTTTCTGAAGTGGGTTCAATGGACAGGCACTTGGGAATATAAACTGTGTTGCCCTAAATGCCATATGCTGCCCATTACAGGCATAAAACACCTTTAGAGACTACTTTGAGACAAGACCACACTGATCCATATAGTACTTCAGATTAATAATATAAAATTCACAGCACAGCACTGTGAACTTTAAAAGAAATATCAAGTTCCTCCTCATTTCTGATTGGGTTCCTTTGCTGTTTTAGCTCTCCAAGCTGTGTGTAATTCTTGCTAGGCCAACTTTAAGAAAAGGAATGGTGATTTAATCTCACTATGTGGAATGTCAGAGACCGGGAGTGGTTTGCTCAACTCATTTCAAGGGCACCTCAGATTAGGAGAAGGTTTTATGAAGAAAAGCTGTGCAGGCTAGATAGAAAAAAAGGAGCAAGCAAAGGAGCACTGGCTATCATGATGTAAGTTGAAGTACTTCTTTTGGATAACCAGCAGGAAAAAAAAAAGACAGTTTTTTCTTGGTTTTTATTGGAAACTTTTAAAAAATTATTTTAAGAGTATACAGCTGAGTGAGGCAGTCAAGTGGTAAAATGTCTCTTCATCAGATAAAGTCTACTGTACCAAAATTATTGACAATGCATTGGAAGAGAAGGAGGAAGACAGTTGAACTGCCTCCACCCTCCCAGAGGTGACAATCCTTTTTCATCTGATCAAGAGAATGAAAAATGAACTTCATTTCTCCCACTGCTGTAGTCTCTGTGACTATGGGGAGGCAGCACTGACCTAATGGCAATCACAGGCCCCCCCAACCCTTAAGGAAATGCTTCTCAGTGCAGGCAAGGAGATGAGAAGGACAAAACATGCTGGTGCTCAGCAAAACTGATAGCACACACTGCCAGAGTATGTGCTCCTACACCATTTTCTCGCTCTCCAGATTACTTAGAGAGGACACCTAGTATAACACAATCACCTCCCAAGTCTTCTTCCTTCTCAAAAGCTGTGATGTACCCCAAAAAATCCTTTACCCACTTTTCACCAAAAAACTTTGATACTGTTTTGCCTCTGAGCCAACAGTGTGTTTGTGATTCCTGGATCTCATCTGGGCACTAGAGCCTTCTCTGGTCCTTTCCACTCCCAGTGTTTGAAGAGTTAACTGTCCCAACAATAGGATCCCAGCAGTAGGCATACTTGGAGAAGCTGGTGCCAGAAGGCTGCTCTCTAATTGTGGATGCAGGAATACTGAATTTTCTTACGATCTTTAAAACCTACCTCAGCATCAGCTTCCCAGGAAGGCTATGAGTTTTAAAACACAAAAGAACATTCATTTTTTATCCTTTTCCTTGAGTATGAAAATATTGTTTATTTTTTTCTTACACCTAAGAAAGTTGAAGGTAATTGGGAAGCCAGTAAATCCTGAAATTGGGGACTTATTTCAAAACTGTTGTTTTCCCAGATTCTTTCATGCAAATTTTTATCACTAGGTAACACAACTCAGCCAGATTCAACATCATGCAGATCCCAGATACAGCAAGCATGAAAATAGTAAATGTGGTTTTCTCAGTGGGCCGAGACACAAAACAATCCACAGTGTTGGGGCAGGGCCAAGCGTCGCACTTCACCAGGCGGGGCATCTGGTAGCCATCGTACATGTAATAGAACACATACATGAAGACGGCTTCAAAGATGATCCTGAAGAAGATGCTGCTGGTGTACGTCCACCACAAGGGGCCCCGAATGTGAATCTTTTTATTTTTTAGCTCTTCAATATCAATTTTCTCACCATTTCTGAACCGCCTTTTCTTCTCATGTCTGGTGTAAGCCACATGCATGGCCACCAGTAGTGCAGGTGTGGAGACAAAGATCAGCTGCAGGGCCCAGAGTCTGATGTGAGAGATGGGGAAAAAGTGATCATAGCAAACATTTCTGCAACCAGGCTGAAGTGTGTTGCAGACAAAATCTTGTTGTTCATCTCCCCAGACTCTCTCTGCAGCCACAACCAGGATCATGATACGGAAGATGAAGAGGACTGTGAGCCATATCTTCCCAATACTGGTGGAGTGCTTATTTACACCTCCCAAAACACCCTGCAGAGTTCCCCAGTCCATCTTCTTTTCTGTGTCCTTTTACCTGCAGGATGACAAAATACACAGAACAGTTACTTTTCAAACTGAAAAATCATCTCTAAACCTGTGAAAAAGGGAACTTCCTAACAGTCTCTCCAGAGCCATAGGCAAGTGTAAGTCACTTTCATTTATGTTACCTATATGTTTATGGATTAAAACAACTTATTAAACTCTCCCTTTTCCATCGTTTATGATGGGACCAGCATACCTCAGTGTATTATTCAAGAAGGCTTTGGGCAGGAAATAAGTACATATTAATACAGTTCCTCTGTACATCCTCTTATGCTCCTTCCCTTTTGGTGGACTCTAGTCAGCATTTTGCCCCACAGTGGACTTTCCAAAGCAATAGAAATTATTATCACTGCACAAGTTAAGCCACATCTAGACAAACTAGAGTCTTCTCTAGCATTTTTAAAGGATCTCTTTACCAACACCATAGCCCTAGAAGGCCGAGGTGATTTCTTTGTCCTAGATGTAAATACTACTTAGCCTTTTTCAGCAGGAGTCCTTGCTGCACAGACACACCTCCAGCAGGCCTCTCAGGCTTTCTGTTGCAGCTCAGACAAGGTCCTTAATCTCAAAAGTTCAACGTTTGAATTTGCTAACAGTGGTGAGAAGCCTCAAGACAGTTCTGTGAGGGCTGCATGCTTATATAGCACAAACCAACAGGGAAAGGCAGAGAGAGCAGAGCCTGCCCTTCCACATTCATTGCTATGTCATCCAAAAAAGGAGGCAAACAGAGTTACAGGGTTGAGAAGAAAAAGCCTTCAGCTGAAGAGTTTATGTTGATTTTCCAGATGCTATCACACTTCAGCAGAATACAGAAAGTCAAACAGAGAAGATCCATTTCAAGTTTTCATCCTGCTCTCTAAAAAACTAAAATCCACTCTTCACCCTTTTGAAAGTAAATTTTGCTGAAGTTCAGACTTCAGTCTCAGGGCTCAGCTTTCACTGATTGCAGCCATTTGGAAACTATCGCTGAAATGGTCAAAACACTTTGAAACCCGACCTGGGAACCTGCATAGCTGGTCCATCATGTCTCAAGGCTAGACTGGGAGAGCCATGCAGGCCATGGATAAGAGCTCCATCTCCTCTTGGGGTTGGCTGTGCGCTGTGGGAATAGCATGGTACCTTGCAAGGCAACACAGGTCAAAGTTTACAAAAATCTCTCATTCTCACACATCAGAGAGGGGAAAATAGAACTTTTTACCCTGGTGTAGTTACAGCCCAACCAAAGGAAAAAACGTGCCCTAACACATACCCTCGGTATGAGGGCCTAGCTTGTACGGACAAGCCTGGAGGCAAGAGGGAGAGGTCAGATTTACTGTGATGTGAAAAGGTGAAATTGGGTAAGGCAAAAAAGAAAACAACTTTGAAGAGATGACTGGAATTCCTGAGATTTGTCATGCTTTGTCTCTGCTGAAACTGGCACCATTTTATACTGACTTAACCTGCAGGCTATGATGAGATCACTGCATCATTCTGGTAAGAATTCCCTCCTATCTGTTGTACAGTCATTAAGTCAGTGAAACCTTCACAAGAAGCTAATCAGAACTGAAGGAAAGTCTGGGAAGTGCATATCGCTGAGCTGAACAGCCTGAGCTCCAGGTGCCATCTCACACTGCAGTTCTGAATCAAGGGCGCAAGTCTGTGGGGGGGAAGAAAAAACCTTTTCTCCCTCTCATCTGCCACTACCGAAACACTGCAATTGGCTGTTAGGGAGCCAATTCACCCGGACCCCCAACTTGCCGACCAAGACACTGAAACCACTCCAAATCCCCACTCTGGGCTAGAAGCTGGATCTTGGCCCCTCCCTCCGCGCCGATCTCTATCCCGCCGAGTTCCCGCGCGGCCGCGAGCCTCCAGCGGAAGGATGCGGCAGGATCCGGGCAAACACCGGCTTTGGCTCGGAGGTCCGACGGCTCCTCCCGGGACGCGCTGCGCGATCCGAACCTGCCGGCCAGCCGCAGGCACCGGCCCCGGCCCCTGCCCCGCCGGTGCCGGGGGCTGACAGCCCCCGCCCAAGCACGGCTTGCCCGGGGTCGGGACTGCGGCGTGGCTGCCCCAGACCTGCCGGGGCGGCCCCGACCCGAGCCCCACTCCAGCACAGGGATCGCCACCCGCTCGGAGGCGCGCACAGCCTGATCCCACCGGTGCGGCAGGCGGGAGCCGCTCCGGACCCTCACCTGGCACGGCTGGGCAGGACACAAGGAAGCCGCTCCGGACCTTCGCCTGGCACGGCTGGGCAGGACACAAGGAAGCCGCCCCGGACGCTCCGCTGGCACGGCTGGGCAGGACACGCGGGATGTGACAGGCGCGCCGGGCTACTCCAAGGTCCGCTGGCGCCTGCGGAGCGGGCAGCCCGAGCCTGTCCGGCCCCGAGTTTTAAGGTCCCTCCCCGTTCACCTGAAGCCGCTTTTAACCCGCCCCCGCCCGTCCGCGCCCGCCCCCGCCCGCCCCCCGCTCCTCCGGCCGCCCGCGGAGGCGGCGGTGGGAGCCCGGGCCGAGCCGAGCCGAGCCGCGGGAGCTGAGCCGCAGCCGGCGGCGCTGGGCTCTGCCGTGCCCGCGGGGCGGGAGCTGCTGCGGACGGAGCGGGACTGGGGACGGTCCCGCGGGAGCGCCCTCGGGTTCGCCCGGGACGTCCATGAGCACAGGGCGCGCATCGGGCAGAACGGACCTGGTACCCTGCAAATACGGCCCGGCGCTGGGATTGACTCCCAAGTGTTGGCAGAAAACACGTCCCGGAGGGAAATCAGTCCCGCGGGACACTCCGAAACTGCCCCTGAGCCGTGGCAGCCGGAGGAAATCGTCACCTTGAGAAAGTTGGGACTATGTTCACATAAAACACAGCTCCCATAGATCTTCTCTGGGGTGAGACAAGGCTACAGAGAAACTTCTCTCTTCAGGGTCCTTCTTAGTTTGGAAGACAAGGAGTAGGTAAATTAGTTAATGAATTGATAATTAAAAATTCTGGGTAGCCAGATGTAGGCATAACAAGGGCAACAGGTAGCTAAAAGCAGGATAGACGTAAGATGCTTGGTTTTTCTTTGAAATGGAATTCCTTACTAGGGTGCACAGCCTTGATTTCACTGCTACTGCGCAAAGGGAGTGAGGATTAAAGTTGGTTTTGTGAGAAAAAGTAATCTAGCAGGAAGTATGAAGAGTGACTCAAATCAGAGTTACTTGCCATGTGAAGATCTGTCAGGAGGTGTTATTTATCTGGCGATTGAGCTCTATTGTTCACAATTGGAAAAAAAAAAAGTTTCTTCTTATTATAGTACTCTTTAAGGAAAGGTTTTGTGGACAAAGTCCAATCCATCCAAGTATGAATTATTTGTATCAGCACTAGAAGCCATTACCTTGGGTTTTGCTTGTAACATATAAAGTATACCCAGTGTTGCTCTCAGACTCAGGTTAGCCTCACACAGTCTGAACTTCACCCAAAGGATCCAACCAAGCATGACTTCTATTAAATTATGTTTGATTACAACTTAGTAAAGAGTCTTGGCTTTTCAAAACACTGCAAAAATTCCTACCAGAAATGAATGCTGTGTTAAAAAGGATGTATAAGAAAAATAATAAACATTTGTCTGAAAATGCTGTGTTTGATACTGTATATAGAAGTAAAGCTCTGTATATTACACCTAGTGCTGAGCCTGGTTTTGTGACATGTGTCTGGGAGTAGAAATGCTTTCATCAGTAGGGACTTAAATAATATTTAAATTTGATCTAGTAATTTGTATAGATAACAATTACTAGAAACTAAAATTTGTGTGTGTATCTGCAAAATTACAAATTAATTTGGCTTTGCTCTCAGAGGTTTAGAAAGTTAAGTTGGACTTCATAGAATATTCTGAGTTGGAAGGGACCCACAAGGATCGTTGAGTCCAAGTCCTAGTCCTGCACAGGACACCCCAAGAGTCACACCAGTGCTTAAGAGCATTGTCCAAATACTTCTTGAACTCTGTCAGGATCGATATTGTAACCACTTCTCTGGGGAAACTGTTCCAGTATCCAACCACCCTCTGGGTGAAAAACCTTTTACTAAAATCCAGCCTACACCTCCCCTGATACAACTCTAGACCATTCCCTTGGGTCCTGTCACTGGTCATCAAAGGGGAGAGGCCAATGTCTGCCCCTCCTCTTCCCCTCAGGGGAAGCTGAAGACTGCAATGAGGTCTTTCCTCAGTCTCCTCCAGGCTGAACACACCAAGTGACACCAGCTGCTCCTCATATGGTTTCCCCTCAAGGTCCTTCTCTACCTTGTTGCCCTCCTTTGGACGCTCTTCTAGTCTGATGTCTTTTTTATATGGTGGCACCCAGAACTGCCCCCAGCACTCGAGGTGAGGCCGCCCCAGTGCAGAGCAGAGCAGGACAATCCCTTCCTTTGCCCAGCTGGCCATGCTGTGCCTGGTGCCCCCAGGACAGGGTTGGCCCTCCTGGCTGCCAGGGCACTGTTCCCTCATGTTCAACTTGCCACAGACCAGGGCCCCCAGGTCCCTTTGTGTGGCACTGCTCTCCAGCATCTCATTTCCCAGTCTGTACATCCAGAGTTGCCCCATCCCAGGTGCAGAATCCAGAGCTTTCCCATGCTGAACTTCATCTGCCCTTTCATCTGCCCAGCCCTCTCATTTGTCCAGGTCTCTCTGCACAGCCTCTCTGCCCTCAGGTGACTTGATAGCTCCTCCCAATTTAGTGTCATTGGTGAACTTAGTATATGTTTGAGTCCTGCATCCAAGTAATTTATGAAGATGTTGAAGAACGCAGGGCCTGAGAGGGAGCCCTGTGGAACCCCAGTAGTGACAGGTCGCCAGTCTGATATCACCCCATTCCCTGTTAACCCTATGTGCCCAATCCATGAACCAGTTGCTCACCATGTTTGCATGACATGCTTATCCAGGTGTATGCTGGACATTTTGTTCAGAAGGGTGCTGTGAGAGTATTAAAAGCTTCACTGAAACCTAAGATCTTTAAAGAATCTAAAAAAAAAAAAAAAAGATCTTGAATAGTTAACTATGTTTTATTAAATGAAACCCAGGTTTGATACATAGTAATTGTAAATGGTTCACAGCTTGTGTTGCTCAGCATTTTTCATTTACAACCAAACAAATTATGTGTTAAAGCTGAGTGCTATTTTTAGTTTCTTTGATTTTTGTTTGGTCATGTATCTAATGCTTTTTTTGGGAAGGAGAGGGAAATCATAGCAAGGAATTCTGGCAGAGCATACATACAGGGTTGCAGGATTGTTGCATACACTTTTCTTAACACCTGTCTCATTGGCAGGAGGTGCAAGAGACAAGTTTTAACAACTCTGGAATCCGTAAAGGTTCATCTGTATGCAAGGGGGTAGCATTGAAGTTGGTGAATGCTATGAAGTGTTCATGTATATAGAAAACATTGTTTCTTGTGGATAATAAAGTAATGCAGAAATAAAAGCTTTATAAAAATAGGAAAACAAATACTGTTGTAACTTCCTCAACTCAGAAACAGGTTTTAGCTTATCTCAGGATAGCAGAAATCTTGGCATCATCTCCCAGTAATGTCCTATGGCTTTCCAAGGACTGTGTCTTCATCTCTGTATTCAACAACCCCCAGGCACCTCCAGAGGCTCTGTCTAGATCTATAATTTTAATATTTTTAATAGCACTTGTTTTACTCTCTTCTTTGCCTAACTATGTTTTGATGTCACCTCTATATGGCTTATATAAATATTTAATATATAGTCCATATATATATATATATATAAGTCCACATGATCCTGGAGTAATTAACTCAATAGCATAATTATGTGTGGTGAAAGAGAGAAAAATTTCATTTCCTGAAAACTTGCTCTTATATAATTTCATAGGACATTCCCAAGTCCTCACCATTGGGAGTAATAGCTAATTATCTTTCCTTGTTCATCTCCTTTAAGAGTGTATAAACTTCTGTCATACCCTCTCTCCATCCTTTTTATTCTGTGCTGAAAGGCTTAATTTCTTGAAGCTCCATGCAGGAGCTGTTATATATCTTTATGATTCTCATCACAACTTGTGATGTGTGTAATTTTTACAACATCAGTCCAAGTACCTGCACAGTTTATAAATTCACAGATCAATGCTTCCTGTGGCATTCGCCATCATTTTCTGGTAATTCCTGTTTACTTGTTTTCATTTTTCAGGCACATTATAGCAAAAAGTAAATTTTTTCATAGTCATCCAAGATTCTTTCCCAAGCATTGTTAGAAATTAGAACAGGACCTCCTCTGGTACACATATGCCCATACACTTGAATAGGTGTATTTTGAACTAATTTTCACACTGTGTATTAGTTTGCATCACCAGATGCCCAGGTTCACTTGCAACTTTATTATCCTGTTGCACTGGATAAGATCTGCTGTTCCGTATGGTCAGGTTTAGTTTTTAATACCAGAAAGCACCACTTCTATAATTCACAAAGATTTTGATTTTTGCTGATTCATATGTGTAGCAACCTCCTTATTCACCACTTTTGCTTCAAATGGGGCTCTTTCAACACCTAGCAGCTTACTCAGTACTTGTCATGCACAACTGTAATTTATCAACTGGAAATGCAGCTATAGACTCAGACCACACTTTGGAAATAGTTTTAATTTCTTTGAGGCTGGATTAAACATGTTACACCTGGCATTTTTGCACTAACATCAGCAACAAAAGCACCTTCCCAGTTCAACTCAGCATGTGTAACCAGTTCGCCTCTGCTGTTCAAACACACATTTTAGTCATTATACAACCAAAAATACCATACTTGCTTAGCCCTTGAGCAAATAATTTTGTCTCCTTCAATATCTTTACACGTATATTAGTCTGAAATAGGTACTCAGTCATTTTTATTACTTTCACTTTAATTGACCTCCCAGCCTTTTAAAAAGTAAGACTTTTATATTATAGAAAAGTGCCTGAAGTGCTTTTGGCAAGGTCTGGTTAATACATCTGCATGGTTGTAGGAGCTCAAATCCTTAAAGCCGTAGCTTCTGTGTCTATTAGACAACACTGAATTTTTAAAGCTTACAGAGCCACCATGTAGGGTACAGCTCTGCCTCCTCCCTCCCCACACAGAAGTAATGGGCTCATTTTCAGGGAACATTTTATTTACAAAGAACAAACTTTCATTGTTTGACATAAATATTTTGTTACTTTGTCATCTTTCAGCTTTTTTACAGTAAAATGTTAAAATATGTTAAAATTATAAAAATACTGCTCTGGTTTATGCGGTAGAAAGAGGATCGGGGACTGAGAGGCAGCTCTGGGCTTTGTAAACTCGATGTAAGGGCTGCCAAGATGCTGGTTTATGTCAGTGTTGCTGCAGGTGATTCTCGGTTCTCTGGCCATGGCATCAATCCCATGATCACTGCAGTTCCGAAGGCTTCTCCACCACACAAAACTGGAGACCCCTGACTAAAGAAGGCAGCACGGAAGACATCAACATTCTTTTATGTTTGCTGCCTAGCTCAAACAATTCAGGAGACTTCTGGAGAGGGACTCAGCACCTGGTTTACTTCTCCAAGTAAGAGCTGTCTTCCAGAAGTTCCTCAAAATCATCTTCAAACTTTTTTTAATAAAGCAGCATGAGTTCTGCCTTTTCTCTTGGTTTTGCAGGATAACAAGGAAGTTAAACAGGTTTCATCATTTAGTCCAGCTGTAAAAAAAGACACTTTAACACAACACTTAAGTGACACATTTCAAAGTGACAGTAGCTACCCGATCCTTTGTTTCAACCCCCTGTGGCAACCAGAATTTTCTTTGTAGTAGCTGTTTGCCTTTCCTCCCTAATTAGAATAGATAAGTGTGCTTCCCTCAGCTTCTCAGGTCTTTAGTCCAAACCCTGCAGCTTCAGAGACACATTCACAGGGCCACCGCCTGTCCCCTCAGGGGGGCACCTGGCTGGCCCAGCTCGCCTTGCAGCTCTCAGGGTCTCCAGTGCCCTTAGCTCCACAGCTTCTGGCCCTGCTTGTGCACAAAGGCTCAAACCCCCTCACGGGGAAGACAGAGTCGGTGGGTAGGACCCCTATTTCCTACCCGTTGCCAAAAAAAAAAAAAAAAAAAAAAAAAAAAAAAAGTTTGTGACAGAGAGAATGATACCTTTTCATAAGGCCAGGAACTGGCAGAGCAGGGTCTATAAAGGAGCCTTGTGATTTTCTCTGCATCTGGGAAGATGCTTTTCACTGTCATCCAGAATGAATCTCTCCCCAAAGAAATGGGTGTAGGGCACAGACAGAGCTAGGGGCAGACCTTACGTGTGACAGTTCCCACCCTTTGCCATGCATATTCCATGTTTGTAAATGCACTATTAGAGTTCAGGCAAACTTCTCAGGTTTGCCAGGAACACTTTTAATCTTTGATGCTTATCTGAGAAGATTCTGTCCTTCTCTATCTCTTGGAGAAAATAAAGAATAGAAGAAACCCGCATTAATTTACTCATTCACAGATAAGGGTGGGAAGAAGACAATGAGAGATATCAGTGGCAAATACTCGAGGCTGGAGAGAGAAATTGCTAACAGCTGGGACTATAAAGCTTTTATGGACAGCCTTAAAAGCTGCTAAATACAAAAAGTAGTGCCAGGGAAGACTGAGGAGAGGCTGATGCCAACAACGGGAAAAGATCTGATTCTGCACACTCCACAAAGAGAAGGGGAAGATGTGGGTGGGAAGCTTTGTGATTCAAATTTCTGGTGCGAATCGCTGGGCTCAGTGACAGGAAGTCAAAGGGGATGATGGGGAAGCAGGCAGTATGTGAGAACGATGTATGATTCCTCCATGGAAATTGAGCTGGATTCACATCTTTTGCATTGTTTTAATTTAATCGGAATAAAGTACATTCTTTTGTTTTTTTTTGATCAATGTTCAAATAATTGACTACGTGACTGATCCAGCAGTTTTCCAAGGTCTGAAATTCATGTCTGAATCAGATTAAAAACAAGAATAGGATGATTCATAACCACCTGGTTGCACCTATGTATACATCATATTAACCAAGTCATTTCTTGCATGCAAATATATAATGGGAAACATTTCCTCTTGCTAAATTATTTGGAGATAAAGGACTTGAACTGGGACTTGAAAGGAGTTGGGAAGGAAGAGCCATGAGGAACTAAAGGGATACAGTTGAAATCTCATGCTGTTAACAAAATTAAGAAAAGCAGTGACTATTAAAAAGAGCTTTCCAGGCAGAAGCTCTGTCAAGCCTGCACCAACATGTTCCTCCAATGCATCCATGCCGGGGTATAGCTATGCCCTGGAGGTCATGTGTGTGTGTGGTGCTCTCAGGCAGGACGATCCCAGGGCCCTTTGGGTGATATCCCCATGCCCAGTGCTATTTCCTGGAGATGAGAACATGCTTGTGAAGATGTCTGGGATGTATCCAGGCTGTGCCCCAGGACGTATGGACAAGTCAAATTCTCAAATGCCCACTCCCTGTTTTTTCGTTCCCTAGATTTTCTTCATTTCCCACTTTAAAACTTTTTTCCTGGCAGTTCAACAACTTGTGAAACACCTGCCACACATCCCATCAGATGGCTCCTTCATGTGGTGTAGCCAAGTGGCTCTCTCTTACTTTGTGGGTATCAAAGAGCAAGGGCTCCATTGAGTACTGAAAAAAATGTAGGACGTGGCAAGGGGGTTATGCACATAACTGGGAGAATGCTCAAAATCTGCTGAGTTTCAGCAGCAGGAGATTTAAAAAGAGCAGTGCAGGAGATTAAAAAAAGAGCACAGGGTGACAGAGTAAGATTGTTATGCTGATGGGGCAAAATCTGCAGCACCTGAAGAGCTCTTGGGCACTGAAGCACACAAAGCTGTGTGCAAAGCTGGCACTGGTGCCTGTGGGCAGAGAGAGTGGGAAGCTCTCCTCATTAGGAGAGCTCCTGTCCTGACAGGAACCAAGCAGGCAGCTGCATGCTCGAGCTTAAATGGGCAACAATTTGGAGCTGTAAAGTCAACAGAAATTATGCAAGACTGTGAGGCTTTGCTCTGTACAGGAAATAATAAATGAAGCTTAAGAAGGCTTCAGGAAGACTTGTTTGGCCAAGGGCCACTACGTATGTAGTAAAAAAGGATATACATCCAGGTTATCCACCACCTTGTACCTAAGAGGGAAATGTTACCAGCAGAGTGGGGAGAGGTCAGCTTGCTGGAATGATTCTGCTGACCTGAAACAACCAGACGCAAAACCAAAGAGCAAAATACACAAAAATGCTGTTGAGCTGAGGGCAGTTTCCTTTGTCAGATGAAGGCAGATCGTGCTTCTCTGGGGTTTGGAGGAGGTGGGGCTGGACTACAGCATGGCATTGGTGCTTAGAAGGACTCTTCTCAGTTCTGCAGTATAGACAAACTCCAGACTAACAGCACAAGTCTCAGACAATGTGTTTGCTATGTAAAACCTCAAAAATAAACACATGAGTTAAGCCAGGGAAAATGTTAGATGCTTTGCAAACGTTAAAAAGCAAACAACAGCAAAAAATCCCAACCACTTTTTTATTAAAATAATTACTCTGCAGCTGAAAAAAATGTTCATGGGCCAGTGTGACCCTTTGCTTGCCCAAGTGTTTCGGGTTTGTTATGTTTCTTTCCTGCATATTCTACAGGAGATAAAGAAACATTAGGTATAAATAGAAGAACTTTTGATTTTTATGGGCAATTGCTTATAATTTATGACCCTTACTGATAAATTGGGGTGACAGTTGAAGATAACAACTAGGGACTGAACCAGTATTTCATTGAATGAGTCAATAATTGATGACAGCATAAATTATTATGTGTAGTTATGAGAAGGGTGAAGTGGTGACTTTGTATTTATCTGTTTCATAACTCTTGTCTGTAACAGATTGGAAAGGAGTAAGGATGTTGGCTCTTCCCCTGCTTTGTGCAATAAGAGGTGGAGAACACTTTGAACATGGCAGTATCCTTAGGGTACAAAGGCTGCTGGTGAAGAAATCCCTGGAACTCTTGCTCCAGTAGTCTGAATTACCTGTCTACTATTTTAGGCTTTCCCTGACATCCTTACAAGCTTTATATGTGTTCTTCCCAGTCCTGACTTTTCTAATACCCACTTTTTGTTGCCCAGGGGACAGTGCCTTTTCAGCCCTGACACTCTCCCCAGACTTCTTGCCAGCAGCTGCCACAGGCTGGAAAACCTGAGAACTTGTCTCACTTCTGTGTTTTTGTTGGGTACTAAGAACTCTCTGGTGTGCAGAATAGTCCAAGAGAGAAGAAAGGCTTTCCCCTGGGTCTGACTAGGTGGTGGAAGGTGACTTTCAAGTTCTTTGAGGAGACATGTACTGGCAGATCTGAAAATAAGGTAAGCTGCAAACTGCCAGGATGTTCCCTGAAATATCTTAAGGATTTCTCTGCAGCTGCATTTTAACTACACAGAACCAGGGAAAGAAGCTCAGATGGTTATTAAGTCTACACATAGACTGAATCAGCTGGACTTGGAACAAACCAAAGGGACTGGGTCATTTAGGACTGGATCAGCAGTTATTGCTAAATGATTATGAGGAAGGAGTCCTTGATTTCTTTCTCCAAAGGGTGGTAGAGCTCCAGGGAAGATTGTTCCAGGTACCAGTGTCTCTCCTCCTTGCTTGTCATCATACTGCTACCCACAGGATTCCCAGCAGAGCCCACTGCAGAGATCTGTGGGAAGGGATATTGTAGACATGGAAGAAACAGATATTATGCCAAGAAATTGCAAAGAGCCACATAGCAGCTCCTCAGAAAGGTCACTGAGCTTATTCCTAAGAAAGGTAGGCATTCAGGATTACAAAAACTCCAGGTAAATACAAGAAATATCCCCTTCAACCAGCACCCCAGAAGAAAGAAAATCAAATCCCTTTGGGTCAGGAATGTTTCTACCTCTGCTCTTAATTTTATTCAAGTACACCATAAAGGGATTTGCTTCAGGCAGGGAAAGGTGGACATCCAATAAAACCATTGTCTTTTTCAATGTTTTCATTTTCCAGATACTCTCAGTACTTAAAATCTGGCACAAAGTCAAGGGCTCCAGCTGAACAGGTGCTTGGTGACTTGCTGGCATAATTGAATGGGTCAGTAGATAATTTCTTTTGCCAATAAATAAATTTTTTCCAGGTTGCTGCTCCTTATTTGAGATTCTTTCTCAGCACCATCACATGCCTGCTGCTGAGTGGTTCTTGTTTGAACTGACATTTTTATGAATAAATGGTGGGTGGCAGAATAAATTGACCATGGGAGAAAAAAAAAAAATGTTCCTTTGTTATTTGACTACATAAAAGGACAACATTTTGAAAAAGAGATTGGAATTGCTTGAGGCATGCTCAAGGGGAAGTGCTCAAACCCCACACATTCAGTGCATGCTGAGAGTGTTAGCTGGGGCTTCCTTACCAGAGCCCCTTCTCTGTGCTAGGATACCCCTCCAAGAGAGCCCCAGTATAACTCCCAACACTTTTGGCAGACCACTTTTGCCCCATGCTGCTGTGTCTGATCTCAGCAGCAGCAGCCACGGGCTTGCCATCCTTCTGCTGCACACACCTCAGTTTCTCTCTTCTCTCCAACCTGTGTGTGCAGTCCCTTCTCAGTCTGGCTGGTGAAGGACTGGGATGTCTTTCATGGTCAAGGCAGCACAGAGGAATGGGTGTTGGGCTGTCCTGGCACATAGCTAAGTGTACAAACGCAAAAAAAAGCAGGAAAAAGTTGCTCCCCAAATATTTTGGGGTTTCAGAGAAAATGGAGAGGATGGGAAGAGAGGCAAATTTTGGGTCTTGGTGACCCACAGGCTATGAGGTTCCAAACCAAAATGACACCAGGAGGCATTCATAGTGGGGCCAGTGTGGGGAAGGAACACGGTGCTCCTGCTGGCATTTGCCTGGCATGGGATGGCTGCTGTCTTGAGTTGTGCAGGGGATGTTGTCTGGACACCAGAAAAATGGGATTAAAACAACCTTACAGCAACTCTGTACATGTCTAGTTTGTGCAAAAAGTGTAAAATAAATCATGTCTAAACTACTCCAGGTGTTTTACTGCTAGATATTTTATCATTATGGGTAGAGCATCAGACAAGGGTGCTCATAAATCACTTGCAGTAGTTTCTATTATTTCAAAAGAGATGGAATCTACTGGAAATTATTTGGATCGACAGCATTTATCTGAAGCCACAAGGAAATTCCATTCAAGATCAGAATGTGCAGAGTTTTCAGTTCCTGCCAGGGATTGCAATTGCTGTTGAAACACTTTATTTCCAAACTGCAGCCCACAGCCCCAGGTGAGGTCATTCTCCCTTGTGTCAAGACATGTTGCATTGCTGTGCAGCCCATTGTACGTCCCAGGAACAGGTATTTTGTCTTTAAGTCAGCAAAATTCCATACATGTCTATAGCTTCAGAGACATGAAATAAAAAACATAAGGGCATAATCAAAACAAGATTGTTCATGCCCTTTTAGCTATGCAAAGCTCCAGTTGGCCTGGTTAATTGTATTTGCATCTCTTTTTCCTTTTCTGTGGCCCTCAGTACACTTTCAGGGCTACCCAGTAATGTAATAGCACTTCCTGCTGATGTGAAAATCGCAGCATGATCTCTAAAAATAGCTAATTTTTTTTTTTTTTTCTTATTTGATGTGTGCTATGACAGAGTTGTACCACAGTCCAGCTTCAGGAATAAAATAGCTTATGCTCCCCTTGAAATTCCAGAGAACAAAGGAAGAGATGAGGAAAGTTGTCAAAATACTCTCCAATTAGGCCCAGAAGTTACTGGCCAGATTTCTGAAATCCACCACTTTCTGGAAAGGCTTACATTTCTATACCACAGCCCAGGACAGCTAGTGAGGGCTTGTGAGCTGTGCCAGTGAGGGAGGTACTTTTGCCTCTTTCTCCTGAGGTTAGATGGAGATGTGGGTTTGAACTCTGCAGACTAAAGGAATCACTTCAGCAACATGTTTCAGTCCTCAGTGGTGTCCTCCACCCTCTGAAAATTATAGCTAAACCCCAAAATAACAAATATTTGGGCTTTTGCTGTCAGTGTTGCTGGGCTTGGCTAGTGCTAATAATTTGCCCAATGTTCAAATTGGTTCCACAGCACAGACAGCTTACCAAAATAAGCTAAAATAATGTACCCATGCTTTAGGTTAAGTGAAGTATATCTACCACAGAAATTTTCCAGGATTTTATCAAGATAAATATAAAATTAATTTAGTTAATCAAAGCAGCCTTTCCAATATAGGAAATGCTCGAGCAAGATCAGGTAGCCCTTATTCTTCAAGCATTCTTCAAGTCAAATACAACTGAAGTATGATCCAGTGAATTTGATTCTGCTTCAGATTTGCAGATTGTGACATCTTATTTCTAATATTCACCTTTTTTGATTGGTTAGTAAGTGTGTAAAAAAGTAACATTTCTTCCTCTCTTTCTAACAGATCCATTAAGAAACAATGTATTTTCTGCTAGCTTTTAATCATGTTTAATAGCTGGCTATTCTTCAGTGGTCGATTGGATAATACCTCCCAGCTCTTCGGGTATCTTTCTGCAAAATACCGGAACTGTTAAAAAAGATTAAAAAAAAAAAAAAAAAAAAAGAAAGAAAAAAAAAAGTGAGAGTTAGCTTGCTGAGGAATAAGTTAAGATGGTGAATTGCATGTGAACCGGGTCATGTCACAAGACCATTCGCGAGGACATAAAGGTGTACAGGTCGGTCCTACAGAGGCTGTGAAGTGTTCCCTTTGGTTGGTGATTAGCTGGTAGGATGTCTTTGACTGCCAAAACCTCTGACTGCTAATCAGGGTTTCCTACACAGTGATAAAGGGGTTAGATAGGTTTTGGGATGAGATCCAAGAGACTATTTAGGTACTTGATAGAGTTTCAACAGATGTCAGACACCTACTCAGTTCAGAGATGTAATAAAGGAAACCCCCATCCAGCTGACACCTAGCCCTCCAGGCACTTAAATTAATCTGAGTGGCTTTCACTATCACCTCTAAAATCATCCACAACTCACTCTGCTATCGCTGGAGGGACCAGAGGGATGGGGGCTTGGACAAGGGGTGGACAAGGGGTTTCTCCATGTAACCCCATATAACTTCCATATCAACCCCACCTCGGTGCTCGGAAGAACAGGGCAAATGCCACAGAGAGAAAGCGTGGGTGGCAGTTTGGCAAGTCAGGCTCTCCCTGCAGAGGAAGCTCCAGCACGACTTTAATCTTTACAATAAGCAATGAATAAATGTTATGTGTAGTAGATATAATTTGCGCCACTTCTAATATGATATATGTGATATTGAATATTTGTTAGAGTATACATGTTTGTATTAGGATTCCCCCCCACCCTCACAGGCGAGACTGGGTGTATTTTGGAAACTGATTTACAAGTAAGAAGGTCCGGCTGCCAGGAGATGGGCCATGAACGTCCCGAGATGGATATCATGGAAATCCTTGGGCAGATACATGTGAATCAACAAACTCCAGACACTGAATTGTTCTCCCTCATCACCAAAAAGAAAATCTTATTAACATATGGACTCTGAATAGAAGAAAAGACTGATTGCTGAAATCTTGGCCTCAGGCGGAATTTTCCCTATAAAAACCGCTTGTGCCAGGATGAAGGTGTGTGAGCATGGAGGAAAATCTCTGATGAGGCTGACCTCTTTGTTGCACACCCAGGGCCGACCCCGGTCTCGGCTCTGTTCTTTCCTTGTGGTTGGCTAGATAGAATTTGATTGCAAAATAAATATTTTAATTTTTTCATATTAATTTGGCTGGACAAATTTTCATTTATAACAATAAACACAAAAATAAGCTTGGAATCAAGGTTATCCCTCTTGGTTGTGAAGAGGTAAAACTGAGTTATGCAGCATTCCCCTTTCAGCTCCAATTCCTGTGAAATAATGCACAGTAAATGCAGTTCCAGGTTATCGTTTTCACGTGTCTGTGAACAGTGAAGAACTTACTTCATTGATGCTGCTCTTTTTCCTTGACCAAGAAAAAGGAAGGTGTTTCTGGTCATCACTTTTCACCTCTGCTGGGTGTGGACACACTTTCCAGCTTTGTGCCAGAAATCACCTGTGTCTTTGAGAGCCCCCTTTAGGTCTCTGACCCCCAAGGACAGCTGAACCCGCCTCCCACCTGCCAGCACAGCTGGGTGATATAATTATCTATTTCATTAGCAATTTTTTTCTTTACACATCTAAATATTTTTGGGTTTACTTTTTTTTTTTTTTTTTTTTTTTTTTTCTTCCTTCTTTCACCTCAGGACACAGAGCAAAGCTGACTGAAATGCCTGCCTAGATAGTTCTTGCTCCTGAAGGTGTTCAAGCCACTGGAAACCAGGGAGTTGGATAAGGAGTTAAAATCTTTCCTTGTAATTAATTTTATTTTTCACCTATCATAGTGCTACTGGTAAAAAGATCTTTCCTCAATGTGCCTTAATTATTTTCTGGTCCAAACTAATTCTCTTTTATCATCTAATTATTTTATCTTCTATCAGCCTCTTCTGCTGAAAATATCCCTTTAAACATAAATAATTATAAGGGCCAAAATAAAACTTGAGTCCTTAATCCAGGTTTTAAAACATTTGCTGGGAATCCTACTTTTTGCTACACTTATACTGTGTCAATACAAACTAATATTTTCATTATTCCTCCCTTTGGAACTGTGGGATCAGAGCTGGGTTCAGCTCCATTTGTACAGCTGTGTTGTGGGAGACACGCGTGTTCTCGCTCACTGCACAAGCCTTATCTGCTCTGGGAAACTTTGCAGGGACTGGTGAGCTAGTTAAATTTTTACCAGATAAGAAACCAAAAACTGAGTAAATACCTGAGTGTGGCGATTTTTTCTGACATCCTCTGTTGGATGCTTTCAAACATTTTTTATTACCCTCAATTGAACACATACTCTGTGCCTAGCTGGGCAATATTTTAATTAAGCCCAAGCCATCATTCCTAATAACAGGATTAAATTCTCCCTCCTGTGTCACCCACATCTGGCTAAAAGCTGGAAGAGCCATTCCAGGTTCACTGTTGTGAACTTCAGCCCCAGGGCCATACTGGGAATTTTACCTGGACCACAGGGTTCACCAGTTGCTTTTCTTTCCAGACTTTTCACATATGCTAGGTGACATCAAAGGATTCTTTCTCGAGGCCATTGTCATGCTTTATATGATGTTATCTCTGTTTAATACTTGCCAGATGTTGTTTAATAAATTTCCCAGATGGGTCACTGACCTGAGAGGTACATTATGTAAATTATAACAAGAAGATGGTGGTGTAAAATACTGGGAGAAATTAGATTAACCAAGACTCCGTTGTGGTTTTGCTGATATAGAAAGGCTGCACCATGCTGCTCTGGGTTGTTAGGAGCAAAACCAGCTCTGCCTCTGGGTCTGAAGGAAGTCAAATAGCCTCACTGCCATGGACTGAGAGTTCTGCTGGTTTGGGAGCCAGCAAGATGTAAAACCTTCCTGCTTTACTGATCTTGCTGTCCCAAGCTTCTCTGATTCGTGGACTCACACACAAATAAATGGCTACCCAACATCCAAAACAGCAGGAGAAAAAAGACTCTTGGATTTGTTAAGCCATAACATTCTAGGGAGTTCTCTCCCTCCTCCTCTAAGTAATGAAGTTTTTTCTTCAGCCACCAAGAGAAACTAGAAGTGGCTGAAGTGTCTGTGAGAGCATGAGCACACATCAGTGTAGGCTTTTCAACCTGACCAGCACAGGGGCACCATCACTGCCAGCAGCGGGTGGGCACAGCCTCAGCTGGGAATTATGCATCCCATGTGGAGATCTGCAGGCAGGAGGCAATAGCTGATGCGTGAAATGGGACCTGATGTTGCAAAAGGCGAGTGCAGAAAGCGTCTGGGTGGTATTGCAGTGTTTTAAGGAGTTACACCCTTCCTAAGGGCCCGGCCCAAGCCTGCTTGGAATCAACAGGGATTTGCTGAGTGACAGTGAGGAGCTTTGGATCTGAAATATCTGCAAGCTTGCAGAAAGGGCCAACCTTATGTTCAGAGCATTGGCAGGCGTAGGGAGGCTGAAGTGCAAATTCTGGCATTGATGGGTGTCTTAGCAGCTCGGGCAGGTGGCAGCCATGGTGACAAGGTGCAGGGAGTGGCACTCCTGTCCATACGCCTCTTGCCAGGGATGAAACAGGGTGTTGACTGGGGCCCTTGCTGGAACTTGATGTCTGAGTCAGGGCTCTGCAAGAACCTCTCCCTGTCTTTTCCTCCCACTGACCCACCTGTCCATTGCTTTGTGTGTCAATCACAGCACTGGGTGCTTCTTTGTGGAGAAGTCCACCCGAGGCACTCGGCTCTGTGTGCGTGCTGGAAGAAGCAGTCATACTCCAGAACTCCAGAACAGTGTCAGGGGTGCAGGGACAAGCGGGTGGGAAACTGCAGAAATGTTATTTGCACCTCTCCCCCATCGTTTTTTGAGAAGCTGATTTTCAGCTTCTGTGGAAGTTGAAAAGGAGGCCATTCACCTTTACATGCCTAAGCTGAGAAATATAAGCCTGACAATACAGGGCTGTTCAGGGTGTACACACTGCCTCTGCCAGGGGAGAGGCTGCCACACCAGCCACACTCTGACTGCAGCCCCATGCAATGTCCCTACGAGGAAGTTTGCTGTGGTAGCAATGGTCGCTGCCATGGGCCCACCTGAGGGGACAGCAGTGGCCAGTGTGGTGTAAGATCTCATCCTGACACGGATGTAGCTGTGCTACGGCACATGGAGGACAGGGAGGTGATTTGAAAGAGCCAGCACAGCTTCACCAAGGGCAAGTCCTGCCTAACCAGCGCAGAGGCCTTCTGTGATGGGGTGACTACAGCAGAGGATTAGGGAAGGGCTACGGGTGTCACCTGCAGTTCTGTAAGGCCTTTGGCACAGTGCACTCACAACATCCTTCCCTCTGAAATGGAGAGGTGGATTTAATGGGTATGCTGTTCAGCAGATGAAGAATAGGTTGGGATGGTCATATCCAAAAGGAGTGGTCAATGGCTGAATGTCCCAATAGAGATTGGTAAAAAGTGATGTCCCTCAGGGACCACCTCCATACTGGGACCAGATTGTTTAATCCCCCCTTTCCTCTGCCATGGCAGGTGGTTTCAAACCATATGACTTTTAATTTGAGCCACTGAGATTATCTCGGTTAGAGCATAGTGCTAATAACACCAAGGTGGTGTGTTTGATCCCCATATGGGCTATTCACTTAAGAGTTGGGCTTCATGGTCCTTGTGGGTCTCCTCCAACTTAGAATATTATGTAATATCTCCGGGATCAAGTGCACCCTCAACAAGTTTTAAAATGACCCACCTGAGGGAGCGGGACAAGCTCAAGAAGTGGGCCCTTGGGAACATCACAAGGTTCAACAAAGCCAAATGCAAGGTGCTGCACTTGGGTCAGGGCAACCCTAAGTATCCATAGGATGAAGGGATTGAGAGAAGCCCTGCAGAGGACTTGTTGGTGCTGGTGGGTGAGAGACTGGACACAAGCTGTCAGTGTGCTCTCACAGCCCAGAAGCCAATGGTGTCCAGGGCTGCATCCAAAGCAGCATGGGCAGCTGGGCCAGGGAGGGGATTCTGCCCCTTTGCTCTGCTCAGACCCCACCTGCAGGGCTGCATCAGCTCTGAAGTCTTCAGAACAGCAAAGGTGTGGACCTGTTGGAGCGGGTCCAGAGGACGGCCACAAAAATGATCAGAGGAATGGAAGGTCTTTCCTGTGAAGACAGGCTGAGAGAATTAAGGTTGTTCAGCCTGGAGAAGGGGAGGCTCCAAGGAAACCTTTTTGCAGCCTTTTAGTACTTAAAAGAGGCTTATAAGGAAGATGGTAATTAACTTTTTAGCAGGGCCCTTACAATAGGACAAGGGTAATGGTTTTAAACTAAAGGAGGGCAGATTCAGACTAGATAGATATAAGGATGACATTTTTTACAATGAGGGTATTGAAACACTGGAACAGGTTACTCAGAGAGATGGTAGATGCCCCATCACTAGAAAGATTCAGGGCCATGTTGGATGGGACTCTGAGCAACCTCATCTAGATGAAGACACCCCTGCTCATTGCAATGGGATTGTACTAGATGACCTCTCAAGGTCTCTTCCAACCCAAACTATTCTATTATTCTATGAGATAGATTTATTTCAGCAGGACTGTAATACAGCTTTGGCTTGGTAAGGGGAATACAGGTAACAGTGGCAATAGAAAAACATACCAGGCAGTTAGGAGCAGAGGTCTGCCTCATGTTATCTGTGGCAGTGCTTCCCAGCACATTCTTGCAAGGCAAGGGTGGGTGAGGCACTGGGCTGACACGACATGCACCAGGAAAAGGGCTGGGGAGCCAAAGTGACGCTAACCTAGCTGCAAAGACCATGGCTGCAGCACCTGGCGTGGGGGAGGCAGCCTGACTGCGCAAAAGGAGGAGAGCGGGTTCAGACCATCCCACAGCTGGTCTCATTTGCTTTTAGATCTTTGGCATGCAGGGTTCCTGGGATGGGCCTAGGTCAATGGAAAAACAGAGTCAAAGTTGCAATGGGGCTGGGCGGAGAGGGAAAGAGAAGGATGGAGCAGGGTGTGCAGTGGTGCTGGAGTCAAAGGCCATGGTGCATAACAGGAATGGAGTCCAGCAGCCAGTGCTGCTGCACTTGTAGGCGGTCAGAGCTCCTGCCTATTGAAATGACAGCAAGTGGGAGGGACTAAGGGAATTTGCAAGAGAGCTTTCCCAGAGGCTCTGATTAATTGTTTGGCATCAAAACCAATTTAAGCAATCTCTGCCCCAGGCATAACAAAGGAGAAGTCACAGGGTGGGGAACAGCAGCAGGGATGGGCAGAGACAGTTGAGCCAGCTGCCATCAGAGAAAACTGGCTGAACTACCATGGGAGGATGGCCGAGCCACTTCAGTAGAAACCAGTCACCAGCAGAGAGACGTGGAGGGCTGGGGAAACCCTCTCCTGGAGGGATGGCTGCAGGGCAGGAACAAGGGCAAGCACAGAGAATGTCTGGGGGTAGGTGTGCTTTGCAGTTCAGAGCAGCTCCAGCCAGTAGGGAAAGGCACAGGAAGCTGGAAACCAAGAAAAGCAGCTTGGCTTTTCCCTGCAGAAAGGGTTAGCCGCGACCCTACTAAACACAGCTGCCTCCTCTACTGAGGCCACAAAATGCAGCAGGCAGGGGGAAGTTGGCTTGGAGAAACAAGTCACTAAAGCTGTCATTTCATCATGGTGCCACCTACTTGGAATAATTTAAAGAGGGCACTGAAACTGTCAGGGACTTTACCTTGGCAGTAACAGAAATCAGGGATATTTCAGAGGAGAGTGTTCATAACGAGGGTTGTACATAGAATGAGAAGAAATACTTCAGCCCAACACATCAGTCACAACTGGTCTTGCCTGCTGAGATGATCAATAGGTTAGTACTAGTGAAGCCTTGGATCAGCTCTGGCTCCTTGATTTACAGCTGCCCTTGGTGCAGATTCAATGGGACTTGCACATGTGTTCCCAACCCATCTGGCTGCCAGGACACCACAGCAACACGGCAGTGTTGCCAGACTGCACCTTACCAGGTCCTGCTACCACGCAGGAAATGTCCAGCCAACACAAATCCATTTACAACACGGCCACACACAGAGTTGTGCTGGCCAACAAAGGACCACAGACAACTGATTTCTTCATTGAAACTCTGCCCGCTTACCCAGAATGAAAAGAAAAACAGTCATTGAACTGACATTCCGGAAAAAACTAACAGCTGGAATAGAACTCACTGTTTGAAAACTTGTGAGCAGGAAAAGCCACAGAGAGAGCTATCATCATACCCCCATTTGGGGTTTTGCAGGCCTGCATTTTATCATAGAGCAAGAAAAACTACCCCTCCTCCATTTTGGGAAAACATATCTACCTCAAGGTGTTTCACAGGTTTATTGGAATTCAGCAAAGGGCTATTTCAAATTGATCACTAATGAGGTTAAGACACAATCAAGCATAATTATTTACTGATCTCCATTCACATTCACTATATGGTATGTGACCCACAGATGTCCCAGATGAAAGTCAAGTCTCAAGTTGTTCCATGAAACAGTCCTGGAGGAGAAGTAGCTGTATCTTCACACCCTGGAACCACCACTCTGCTTGTGCACCTGGGCAGCCTGGGGAGTGATCCAGCAAGGTACAGCCTGAGCACCCACCTTCCTGACCCTAAGGGATCAGCTTCCTTAAAGCTGCAGAGAGAAAAATATACACTAGTATACTATAGTTGTGTATACTTTTTCCTCAAGCTTGCTGCTAGACACATTCAGAAGACTAGCAGCAATTTCTTTTTACAACACTGATTAAAAAAGAAAATGTGCTGTGAAGGCAGGAAAGATCAGGAGTTTGCCAGTGGAAGAGAATAGATAAATGGCAGGGACAGAGCTGACTCTAGGTATTTTCTCTCTCCTGTTGCTTGTGCCTGCTCCCTGTTAGGGTTTTACTAGTCACAAATAAAACAACCAACCCACTGAAGCCCTCTTCCAGTATGGACACACAGAGCTGTGCTAGCACCTGTTAGAAGTGTGATACAACATGAGGAAAAGGGCACTCTGCAGTATCTGCTCCTAAGGATACCCATTCTTTGTTCTGCACCTTGGAAGAGTAGTTCCATTATACAAAAAATAGTGAGGCCAATCCATTTGTAAAATGACAACAAATAAACAAACCCCCAAAACTTAGTTCTACCAAGGTCAGTGTATCCATGGTGGTGAGAAGTGGCCCAAAAGAGGAAGCACACAAGACAACATAGCTGTTTTGCATTGCACCCACCTCTGACTTTCAGGTTCCCCTGCTTTCACAAGCACACCTCTCCCACAGCCACATACTGCCACACACTCAGAGTTCCCTGTGTATCTCCATTAGAGTAAGGACAACAGCATTAGTGCCCTGGATGGGAATGAGGGGTGCCTAGGGGTTATGTGCACTTTGGAGGTAGAGTCTCCACTTGAAAAAGTTTTTTGTAAGTTCCTATTTAAAATCTTGCCTAGCATTCACATATAAACTCTCACTTCAATAAAAAAGGTTAAAGTGTTAGCCTTTTATTCAGAAGACTTGCTCCATTTCCAGGAATACTTTTCCATGTCCTTGAAACCAGACAGACTCTAGTCTCATAACAGCACCATCAGTCTACTACAAAAAAAGCAAACAAATCAAACAAAAAAAAAATTCCATTATGTGATACAGTATAAAGAAACAAATACAACTAATACATTAGAGAAATAAACATCTACATAAACTTATGTAAGTTGCTAGAAAACTGACAGTATGCAATTAAGAGATCAGTAAGATTACCAGGTCTGTAACTGTTTAAACAAGTCTACATAGGCTGTAACTATATTCTTGTGCTGTTTTTAGGCAGGAGTTTGCACCCAATCTAGGTACCCCAATCTAGCCCACACTTGTGGGCTTTCATACAATTCCTAGAGCAGCGTGTATGCAAGCGTCTCAAGATACCTGCCCAGACTCAAGCAGCACTTGCAAAGCTGTGAAGATGTATGCAGCCTATTGCTGTCTTTTCCCTATGAATATGGTATTACAGGGTTCATCTGCATGTGCCTGGTTAAGAAATAAAACAGTCAATTGTGTACTATAACACCTTAAGTAACATGGTATATTAGATTTTAGAAAAATATTTTAATCATCAGTTCACAAGTAAAAACTATAATTATTACAAAACATCTTTTAATACTAGAATACCTAGCTTGGAAAGAGTTTTGTTCTTATTGCTGTTGCATTTAGTTTTCACGAACTGTGTCAGCATGAAGGTAGCAGTGGGCGTCCCACTAGTCATAGTCAGCTTGTAAGGGTATTCACAGGGAAGTGTATCTTCCTATTTAATCCTCATGCAATTTTCACATGTTTAGGCTGCCCTGACTTTTCCCAGACGTGTACCTACTCAACATCTGACACTATGCATCAAAACTTCGCCCAACTTTGTTTCATACAACAGATTTCACTTGCAGCCTTTAAATAAAACATTCACTCCAAAAAGAGTGAACATCAGCATTGATACCACCTTAGCTACTTGAAAACCCTATAACTGTGTTCTGGCAACTATCAGATATTAACTCATTCATTTCATTTTGTTTGGTTTCTTCCTTATTCTCATGGTTGGGATGCTGTTTCGAATTTCCAGCTCTTTTAGACCTTCTGAGGAAAAACTTTGTCAGTAAGTAACACAATTCAGCCACATTTAAAAGAATGCAAATGCTGGACACAGCAATCATGAAAATAGTGAACACTGTCTTTTCAGTAGGTCGAGAAACAAAGCAGTCTACAGTGTTGGGGCAGGGCCAGGCATTACACTTCATTAAGCGAGGCATTCGGAACCCATCGTACATGAAATAAAACGCATACATGAAGACAGCTTCAAAGACCAGTCTGAAAAAGATGCTGCTGGTGTACGTCCACCACAAGGAGCCTTCAATACGAAACCTCTGTTTCCTGATTTCTTCGATGTCCTTGAATTCACATTTCTGGTCTCCTTTTCTGAACTGCCTTTTCTTCTCATGCCTCCTGTAAGCCACATGCATGGCCACCAGCAGCGCAGGTGTGGAGACAAAGATCAGCTGCAGGGCCCAGAGTCTGATGTGAGAGATGGGGAAAAAGTGATCATAGCAAACATTTCTGCAACCAGGCTGAAGTGTGTTGCAGACAAAGTCATCTTGTTCATCTCCCCAGACTTTCTCTGCAGCCACAACCAGGATCATGATACGGAAGATGAAGAGGACTGTGAGCCATATCTTCCCAATACTGGTGGAGTGCTTATTTACACCTCCTAAAATGGTATGCAGAGCTCCCCAATCCATTGTCTTGTTTCAATCCTCTGACCTAAGACAAGGCATAAACAAAACTAAGATTAATCAACACCGGAAACAAATACCAGCAAGCATGTGGTTTAAAATAAAGGCAATATCATAATTGGCTGTGGTAACATTTTGTTGACGCAGTGGGCTTACCTACAACTAGTCATACATGATAACCTAATCACATATCAGCAGGAACTATTTCATAATGGATTACATACATGGCACCACATTCATTTGACTCCTAGGTGTATTGGCCAATGCCACATTAAGTAAGAAAGATAGGAAAATTATGAACACAACCTTAAATTAAAAGATACAACTTCTAGTAGCTTGATAACATTAACAAAATTGGAGAAAACAGCCAAAAGTAAGGTAGATGTTATGTTAAAAAATAACATGTTAGACAGATAGACTTCCTATAGAAATCAAAGCCAATTGGTTTATCCTTATCTTTAGAGTGTAAATAATGATTTGAGTACATTCTTGCAATACAGACAGACCTTGAGTAACTACTGCTGATGCTCTGCACCTTCCATGATAAGGTCTGCATAACCTGTGTTCACTAGTTTCAAAAGTGTGACTGCCTTCTGAGTCAAAGGAAACTCCACATTAGCTTGAAGCAATGAAGGTAAAATCCTCGTCATTATCCATCTCAGGTTGGATGTTTAAAATCGATGCTTAAGAAACATACCAAAATTGCTTTTCTTTCCACTAGGCAAAAAGGGCCTAGGGTAAGTGGATAATGACTCCTCCATTGTGAATGCATGCCAGGTTGGAGTTTTCTTCCTCTCATAATGCAGACTTCATTAGACCTAGATTAGGGGAGATATTTCAGAGGCTGGGAGAGTGCTATAGTCAACATTTGAAGAGTTCAGACAGGCCAGCAGTAGCTCAGAGACTTTTTCAACAGAAGAATATTGTTTCCAGCAGGTGAATTTTAAAGTACTATGACTGTAATGAATTAAGGATTTCACATTTTGGTCTCCTCAGGAACACCATAATTGTCTGCATTTTTGCAGCTTCCACAAACAGCTTTTCACAGAGAGCACTCAGAGGCATTTCAGTCCTTCTTCCCACACCCCTCCACTTCAGATGGATTTACAGAAAGTTAGTTTGCAAGCCACTGTGTATTCAAGAAACTGGCATTTTTTGTGTCTATCAGCCAGGACACTCTAAGAGAGCTCAAAGATCTTTTGATTCTGAAATTGCTCATGAAGGTTTTTATTTCACAACTTTACTCATTTTTTTCTATCTCAGAGCACATATTTCTTTGGCATTTACAGCACAATGCACCAGTAAGCAAAATCATCTTTTCAAAGTTGCTTTAAAGAGCAGCTACTGGCAAAAAGGTCACCATATCAATCACAAGATTTTCCTGACTCTGAGCTGGATCACACTGCATGAGGAAGAAAATGATGACACTATTTTGTAGTTGTCTTTCACGTCATACTCCTATTCTGAGTAATGCCAAAAACCTTCCTGGTTTACATATAATATAATATACATATAATCAGTAGGCCACATGCTTTGACCGAGTATCAAAGTACACAACAGCTCAGCGAAAATGAGGACACTTAATTGTTACGCAACACAATGGTATCTTTTCCTTGAGTTACTGGGATTTAAATGTAATCTCCCTTCACTAGTTCCATAAACTACATTTCCCTCAGATCCTGCTGGTTGACTGTGTGGGGTTATACTCCAGGAGGTGAAAACCAAGGAGGAGATCCAAGATATCCTCCAGATTGGAGAGAACTTTTCCTGAGCCTCCTTCAGGATGCACAATCTATATGGGCTATTTCCTCTGAATGTGACTGAAACCACACAGAAACAGATTTACCTTGCTATCCTACTTGGTTATTTTTTCCAAGAAGAAAGATTATTTTTCCATGAGCATACAGTTACAGAGACGCTAAAGGATTAACAACCCTATGAGGACACAGGAAAGGCCCTTAACCAGAGACCTTACTAAACATATCAGCTGGATTTTTAAACTGTTTCCACCCCTTTTCTGTCATCTGACTAATGACAGTTCTTTCAGAATGTTCCTTTGCAGTTATTTAATTGTTAAACAGAGGGACAGTTAGAACTTTTTAGTGTTCTCTGTTACTATTACACACATATGGCAATTACAGTACTTACAAAATGACACTACAGCTAGGTGCTATGACTGGAAACACTTATGAACATTTGAAAATAAATCCTGTAGAAGATTGGCACAAGGCAAACAGTGGTATTACACACATTATTACACCTATCCTGTAATTCCACCAGAGTCCTTACTTTCTTCTCAGTCATTCCATCTTCTTAGAGTGAAAAGGCTGTGTGTACATCCACTGTGTATATATATAGCTATATATCCACTCCTCATAAGCCTGGTTTCTTACCTTCACATCTCATTGCCCACCAGTAGTGCTGCCATTTTGTTATAACTTCACATGGATTTGTGTCCTCCTCCCTGTGCAGAAGGAGATTCAAAATACAAGTTCCCCAGTGTGTAGTTAGCTCAAGGAGCTCCCCTAGTTCTGTTCTCTGCTAAGGTCACACCACAGTTCATCTCCTGTGACTTTATGGAGGCTAATTATAAAGCAGATGACTTGTCTGTAAGTTCTTCCCAGGACTAGTATGTTTTGGTTGGTTTGGTTTTCCTAAACCTGATTCATTTCATCAGTCTGCTTAACAGTATAGAACCACAGATCATCTGAAAAGGACAGCTACATAAACAAAAAAAAAAACCCCAACGAAAACGCTTAACAGTATAGAACCACAGATCATCTGAAAAGGACAGCTACATAAACAAAAAAAAAAACCCCAACGAAAACAACATCAACAACAACAAAAAAAAAAACAACCAAAAAACAAAAGGCCCCCCACAAAAACCACCACCAACAAAAACCCCAGGCTGCAAATTGCAAAGCATGGGTAAGAATGAGCAATCAATGGGAAAGAAGGCTTGGCAACACTCCTCTTCATCCGACTTGCTCCATATTCTGAGAGTATGTTATGCTTGTTAAGCCAAAAAACTGTGCTTCCATACTAGCAAAGACAAGTCTGTATCTGGATCAAGAAGGAAGAAAAAAACCACCACAACCTGAAGAGGTAGTATTTTGTCCAGAGTCTCCTTGGTTACATCTCCTCACCTTTCCAAAAAAGCCTTTGTCTTTCCTATCTGCCCAAACACTCCTCCCTTCACCCTTCCCACACACTTTACCAAACCTTCCAGCTATCTCCTCAGCTCCTCCTGCCACCATTGACTGTTCTTCCCACTGCTTGCTGAGCAAATCACCAACCTTTGCCCCTTCTTGCTCACAGCCTCCCAGACTTGTTTTGACACTGGTAGAGAGTCATATGACTTCTGGACTACTCCAGAGTGCTACAGGCACTGATCCGACACCAGTGAAGTCTCGCTATCTTCTCCCTGAAAGACTGTAGTGCCATATCCAGGCAGCCTGAATGCCATCCAAATACTTTGGCCACAGTGTTTCCTACTAGCTGGCTTTAAACAGTTCCCCTCAATGCAGCTTAGAGGATCCAGTAAAAGCAATTCAGACACTGCCAAAGTGTCCTCCCGTCTCCAACAAACAGACACAGTGATCCAAGTAGAATTTAAGTTAGCCAAGTATGGTGCTTCACACTACTAAAGCCACCAGCACAGATCACTCCAACTAAACACCCCATCAGGGCTACCTGTACTGATCTGATGGCTCATTTACTCTTTATTCACTCAAAACCTATGATCAAGGCTCTAGCTTATCTTTCTTTCAAATACTTACTTTCCTTTTCACTAGCAAGTAAAATATTAACTGTCTTGCTGACCAAAGGAGAAGAAAGCAGGAGGATTACATCCCTTTAATGGGTTGGTAAGTCCTATTTTTATAGGGCCAGTCCAGATACTATTTCTATGTGAGCAAATCCTGACAAATGCTTACAGAAATAATAGTATGTAGACAGCCAAGGACTTACCTAGTTTGCTGGTATAGAACTCTACAATAACACATTAAAGACATGAAAGCTTAGGTGAATTTTGGGGAAAAATATAAAGTAGGAATGACGATAGGGATTGGGTATAAAGGAAGAAACTGGGAAGAACAGAAGACAGCTGAAGGTAGCAAGGTTGAGTAGCTAAGCATTTAGAATAATTCTAATAGACGAGCGCATTAAATGCTAAATTCTCCACAAAAATTGCAACTGGTCATGAAAACAAGCTTTTCCAAGACTCCACATAGATACCTGTTCTACTACCAGCAGCACTTTGTTTCATTTCAACAATTAGAGGACCACAAGCAGAATATGGTTGTTACAGTTAACAGTTAATTATAAAAGATTACCATGCTTGACTGAAAAGATAAGTTACAAGGGAAACAGTTCTAGGTGATCACACAACAGACACATAAGCAGGTGCTTCATGTGTTTTTTTGGGGTTTTTTTTGTTGTTGTTGGTTAGGGCGTTTTTCCCTACTAGTAAGCTAGACAGCAGCACGAGAAGAACTACAGCTTAACTCTTTCTGGAGTTCTACAGCTTATGGGCAGTATTGTGAGCTCTGTGTTGCCATGGCTAAACTGCTTTCTACTTTGAAGCTAGCTCCTGTAAGCCTACATTAAACCACAATCACAGCACAGTACATACACCCAGTGAAAATCCCTGCAATTCACAGCACTGAGGACAATCATCACTGAGCTCCCCTGTTTATGGGTACAGCTGGCTTGTTAACAGACACAATTTTCCTTTGTTTAAGACTGTTATACTGGAAAATCATTACTCAGTGGCTAAATCCACAGCTGGAATACAGTGAAGGTGTAAAAGCAACAGAAGATATATCTCTATCAGCCATATATATGGCGCTTGTGCTGTATTATCAAGCAAAAAAAAAAAAAAAAGTAGTCATAAGCAAGTATTACAGTACCTGCTTATGCTACAGGAACATCTAGGAGTCCCATTTAAGAAGACGTCCACAGATCCCTAATTTATGCACAAATTCAGACTATGCTTATACCCTTCGCACCTTCAGTTTGGATACCAATTTATTTACTGTACTTTTACACAGAAATTTAGAGAGTGTTTGCAATGACTCCACTTCCATCAGAATTTTAGTGCACAGTGTACCAGGAGCTACCAGTTTGGGGTGACTTGCAGCAGTACCTCCGGCTACTGATAAAAGATCAGCAGACTGCCAAGAAAAATAGTCACTTTATCCCCTGTGGGAATGTGTTAACAAAGACAATCTTTAAGCAAAAAAGCTCTAGTCTCAAGTGCCCCTGCTTACCCCCCAGCTGGGGACAAACTCGCATACCCCCAAGAGTAGCAGTTTAATGCAGAACTGTTGCCAAAGAAAAACTTCACAACTAACAGACACAAAATCATTGCCAAAATTATTTTATGACCCAACTTCACACAAGAAGTACTGCTGCATGTTGAGGTCCAACTTGCGGTCAAATGTGCTGCTGAGACAACTTTCCCTTCAGGTGTTGATCTCAACAGCTGCACTGGAGCAGTGGCTCACAGTGGGAGGTGATAACCAGCACTGAGGCGTCCTAGAGCTGCATAATGATGTGTCATTACTCAGATTTGAAGAACACACTAGTCTGGGTTTAAGCAGTTTTGCATCAGCATGCCTCCACCCACCTAACTTGGCATCTAGTTTACAGCAAGCAATTAATTGCCAGTGTGTAGATTCTGTTATTCCTATTGCTGAGTTAGTTTAGGTGCTGTACTATAAGAACAGCAGCACTGTCACGGCTGAAGCAAGGAAGCTTCTAATAAATACAGATTAACATATTCCAAAAGCCAGCAACCTTTTATTCCATAAAGAAAGGCAAGTACACAGGCTACAGCAATCACTTGCTAACTTGCTCAGACTTCCTACCTAATTTGTCAGTCTGCCTCATGCCTCAGTTTCCCAGACATTAAACTAGAGATAACAAAAATCTCACCATCTCACAGGGCTGCTCTCCTGAAATGCTCCACTGCAATTACAAGCTTCACAGGCTCAATGGACCAACACAGATAAGTAACAGTTCAAAGCTGGAAGTACAGAGCTTGAATTCGATCATTCAGGATATTTCCGACACCTGAAAAAGAATGCAGCTCCCTACATTGCTATAGCTTTAATGCAGAGTTCAAAATGCAAGATAAAGCTTTGAACTTACACCTTGGCAACTAAAATCCTTTAACAGGTAGCTTCCAGCTCTTTTAATTTTACAGCAGTATATGAGAAACTTCAAGGAGTATGCAGCTGGAAGACTCTAGAATATCAACAACTCTACTTATTTCCTAAAAAGCTGAAAAAGATCAAAGGAGCAGCCTAACAATCACAAAAGCCTGTGCAATTCTCTCTAGTAGCTCTTAAACTTTGTTCTGAACACCTATCTCCAGATCAGAGTGGAAACTGGAGAGGAGAAGAGCCGTGACAGAGGGATTACAGTATATCTGATTTGACACAAGAACAGGCAAAGACTAACCAGGAACAGGAAACCTCTGACAGTTGCAAGTCTGAACACTGCAAGCATTGTTCTTTCCTTCTACTCAAGTTTAGGAAAATAGGAGGCATTCTTTGCTCTAATTAAACACAGCATGAAATCCAGAGAAACTCAACAGATTAGGACCCAATTTGTACGTAGTTAAATGTTATTAAAAAATTATGCTACTTAAATATCAAGAGCATTAAAGGGTTCAGTTTCTCCCCACAATGACACCCTTATGACTGTCCCATATTCATGCCCTTATATAAGTTTTAAGACATTTTCCAAGGATGCTTAGAAACATCCATACCTATTTCACCAGCCTGCAAGTGTAACTGGAGATTACTATCCTCCAGAACATCTCTGCACAAAATTCATTCCACTCGTACAAAAAGGAAATTGGAGATCACACTTGCAGGCATAACAAGACAGCACAAGTCCTATTGGAGTTTAGCCTGTCTCAGCCATTTTCCTCTGCAAACCTTTCCTTCCAAGTGTGCTTAAATATTCTTACTTTGGAAGAAAGCCGAATTCCCAAGGACTATGCCTCCACTGATAAAAGTGTCCTATTTCCCATATCTTATAGAAAGTTTTAGACATACTCTGCCCCACTTCTGATCATCAAAATAACTTTTTTGTTATGACTTTTTAATTTTTTTTTTTGTTACCTAATTCCCATTTCCATCCCCGTACACTTAGGCAGATGTCTACATTCTTTCTGCAAGTCTCTCCTTTCCTCTAAAATTAAGAAGCCTCTGTCTTCTTTCACACACAGAACTCAAACCCTTTTGAAAACACTAACATTTTACACTGCACTGCAGCTTTTCCTTGAGCATGTATTTTTTATTCCATTAATCAAGAGTAAAGTTCAAAGCAACTTTTTCCTTTTTAAAATTCTATTACAGGAAGAAATGCAGGTGTATGATAAGGAATAGAATTAGTTTCAACATTCTTTTATCAACTAACAGGAGATGTGCTTCTCTTTTTCTGTATTCCTGCTGTTTTGACAGCACATTATCTCACACCTCATATCATCACTTCAAGCTTTTCCTTACACAAACTGGTATTTAGCCAGGCAAGAATCACAGTTTTCCTTCCACATACCTCATCAGTCACCATTAAGTAACCATTAAAATCAGCAAGGAACAGAACAAGGGAAAACGTCAAAAGAAAAAGCAGCTTCAAGCCATGGTCCTATTTCACACAGCATCTGGGACCACTGATTTAACTGGAAGTGTTCACAATAACCATCTTGTAAAAGCATCTTCTTTACTCACAAGTACCCATAAAGGTTATGCAGTGACCATTATGAACTTGCACATATAATTTAAAGTGCTGTTATTTTTCCAGGTACTAAGATAGTCCACTATACATTTTTCAATGCATAATTACTTTTTTTTGCACAAAATAAATGAGGCTGCGCAAATAATCCGCCTGGGTTGCATATCAAGGGATGCAAAACAGCAACTCTGTCAGAGGCCTAGCTTCAGCAAGTTGAGAGAACTGGCCCTGTCAGGACAGAATCAGTTTCTCCAGAAAAGTATGCTAATTCATGGGGTTTTACAGTTCCATTTTTAAGCTCTGAGATATGTAATCCTACCAATTATGAGACTGACAGTTCTGGGGACCGTCTGAAGTCTCCTAGAAACACTGACACACACAGTACAGGTGTAACCTCCTGGCTCTGGAAATGTGCTGAAAAGTCTGCCTGGAAATTTACATTGCAATGCCTAGTTGACAACATGGAGATACTGCCTTCTTCCAGGCTGAGTCTTGTCCCACTATTGCCTTGCTCTCTAAGGCAGATCTAACTGAATCACACGTGCATCCTTTTGCCTACTGTCTTTTCTCCGGGGCTCCTCGGAGGATGTGTCTGGCAGGCAGGGTTTCCAGGCTAAGCAGCGGAGGCCAAGAAATGTTAAAAATTACATAACTCCCTTAACAAAATTAAGGATGAAAATATATTTTATTCTGCTTTTGACTCAGTGTACACACACATGTTGCGGTGGTCCCAAACCAAACCTGGACCCAAACTCTCAGTATTTCATACAGGACACAGCCATTAATCCAAGCTATAAAACCTGGGTTTAAAAGAGCTTTCTTAAGACAAAAGGCTACTTCCTTCTTGCAACCCTTTGTTACCTCAAGAGTATATTCAGGCCACATGATGAAAACTAATGGGGTACAAGACAAGGAAATTATTTCCTCTATTGAGAACAGGGGATCTCTCAATATGAGAGACTGAAAGTAACACCCAATCCAGGAAAGCCCGTTGTCGGAAAAGCCAGTCACGCCCAAAACATGCCCAGTCCCTAGCTAGTGCCAGACACTAAGCAAGAACTCCTGCCCTTACTCCAGCACGTCCTTCGTGTTTTATTTAAGGCTGTAAGGACTCATTCTTTGTGCGATCTTATCCAGCCCCGATCGCAGAAATACATTTATTTCTGACTCACACCTCATTTCCTACTCCCCCTGTAATTCTAAGGAATGTTTCCAGCGTGTGATTAGACACTCACAGGACCTGTCAGTTTTACTGATGCAAGCTGTTTACCTTCCCTCAGCTCTCTTAACATCTGTAGGCGTGCCACAAATTACCTGTAATTGCAGGAGCCTTGATTTGGTGTCGCAGCTAGCCGTACGTACTTCACATAACGCGCTTACAGAGAGCTGCTGGGAGGTGAATGAAGATTTCGCCGTAAGTTAAACGCTTACCCTACAGAGACACGAGCATTCCCAACCAAAACTGCTCGCGGGGTTCGAGCACTCCCCGAGGCGCTCAAGCTGGGGACGGGCAGCGGAGAGCGCCCATGCCGATCAGGGTAAATCCTGTCGGGACAGGGTAAATCCTGCGGGGACACAGCGGCTTCGCGCCCACCCTCACTCCCTCCCCGGCGGGCAGTGCCAGCAGAGCTCCCGGCGGCGCCGCCACGGCCCCGGCCCCGGCCCCGCAACAAGTGCGGCCTCAGCTGCCCGGGGGGAGCTGCCCCGCCGCGCCCTTCCCTGCCGCGCCCCTCACCTGCCTCAGCGGCGCCCGCTGCCGAGGGGCGGTCACCCCGCCGGGAGCACCGCGGCCAGGCTGCGCCGATCAGCGTGGCTCCGCTGCTGGCTGCGGAGCGGGCGGCCCCGGCCTCGCCGCCCCGGAGCTTTAAGGTCCCACCCCGTTCACCTGGCGCCGCTTTTAACCCGCCCTCCGCCCGCCCCAGCCCGCGCCCGCTCCTCCGGCCGCCCGCGGAGGCGGCGGTGGGAGCGCGGGGCGGGGCCTGGAGCCCGTCCCCGCCGCGGGGCCGCGGCCGGCGGCGCTTCCCAGGTAGAGAGGGGCAGAGAGCTGAAATAAGGGGTGGGAAGGGTTTGTGTCCGCGCCGGGGCCGCTTCCCGCAGCGAAGAGGCTGGTCTAAGGTTGCGGGGAGAGACACTGAGGGGAAGGGAGATCAAGGTAACAGCAGATACATCGGGTTTTTTTCAGGGGAAACGCGTATCTATGTAAGATAACAGGGTTGTGTTTCCATCTTGAGGAATCCAGGTATTCAGAAGGGCCTTGGGACAGAAAAAAGCCAGGTCGTTTCTCCTGGAAATCATTAAAAGAGCTGGTGGCCAAACACAAAGGGAAGAGCCAGTAGTTTCTGGCTTTTGAAGGTTTGTTTTCCAAGTGCGATTGAAATGCTAGAGCAGTGCCCTGCAGCCTCTCAGGCTTTCACGGAGCTGTGCGTATTTGCCAGTGCAAAGACCTGTTTTGGAAAGTTTTCTGTTTCCAAGGAATACAGTTGCTGAGGAAACAATTCACTTTAGGTTCAAAAACCTCTTAACTAAATTTCCAAAGAAAACATACACCACAACTGGACCAACAGGACATTTGTTCAGACTTTAGGTGAAAAACTCATGTGTTTTTGCATGTTTGGAGTATAAGGACTCAAATGATAAATTATTTCCAATGAAGTTCTACTGCCTTGTCTGGCAGAAGAAATCTTTCCTGGGGAAATCTTTAGCAAAAATCAGTTACTTAATTTTGATTTCACGTTTGATTTCACATTCAGGAAGAAGAGGTAGGAATTTCTAGCACAAACAATCTAATACTTGAGAGATAAGAAATCGTCATCAGCCGTGCTTTAAACTTTAGCCTCTGTCTCTGTGCTGCTCATCTTTCCTCCCACCCTTTCTTACACTTGCAGTTAGATCCATGGAACCTGTACGTTAGGACCACAGGAAAATTCATGTTGGAAGAGATCTGTGGAGGCTTGTAATCCAACCTATTGATCAAAGCTGGATCAGCTCTGGAACCGTTCATTAGTTACACCCCATGCAGGGGGAACTCAGGGAAATTGGTTCACTGCAGCAGCTGTAGGACCAGGCCCAAGATATATGATGTGATGCTGAGCTAGACATGCAATAAATACCTTAGGGCTGAGTTTACCTGTGCTTGCTGACTTCTGTGGGAGTTGTGTGTTCAGATGACGTTCAAGGTCTATGAGGAAGGGAGGTGGCTCTGGGCCCGGTCATGCATCTGGCACTTTGCAAAAGGGAAAGCCTATCTCCTAATGGAGGAAAAGCTTTAGAAGAGACATACAGAACTGTGCTGTTTTCAGCCACCTTCCAGCTTGATTCAGTGACCTTGAAAAAGTGAAATGTATTGTTTTAAGGTGCAGAATACTTTAAACATTAATTATGTTTACCTGCAGCAGAGAATTTTAAGTTTTGTGCTGTTCCTTCAAGGCTGTGTTTGCCACCATAAAGAGGTTTGGTGGTTTTGTTTTTTCTTTTTTTTTTTTTTTTCGGTAAGAGAAATATTGTGAAAATATAAATCAAAAATTTAAGTCCTATGAGGAGCAGCTTGAGGGAGATGGGTGTGTTTAGCCTGGAGATGAGGAGGCTCAGGCAGGGACCTTATTGCTCTGTACAACGGCCTGAAAGGAGGTTGTTGTGAAGTGGGGCCTCTTCTCCCAGACAGCCAACAGGAGAAGAAGATATAGCCTCAAGCAGCACCAGGGGATATTGAGGTTGGGCATCTGGAAGAATTTATTCACTGAAAGGGTAGCCAGACATTGGAAGAGGCTGCCCAGGGTGATGGTGGAGTCACCACCCCTGGAAGTGTTCAGGAAACAACTGGACATGGCACTTGATATGGTTCAGTTGACATGGTGTTGGTCAAAGGTTGAACTCAATGACCTTGAAGGTCTTTTCTATGAAAAGCTAGTGGAAGCAAGGCCATATGGGTCTCACTGTTGCCTAAAGGCAGATAAGCCTAAAGGAGGTAAACCATGGGCAGAGTGTGGAGCTCTCGAAGCTGTCTTGTATCAGGTCTTCACTGCACTGCCTTCGGGAGTGTCACAGTTGGAGGCCAACACCTGATGTTGGTCCTGAGGCAAAAGCACCCAGTTTTGACAGCAAAGAAAAGTCTTAAATTATATTCTGTGTTTCCAAAATTACATAGTATCAAACTATCTATTCCCTAGACAGTGGGGAGCACTGAGTGAATGAGCAGCAAGGAGAAATAGACCAGGTTCTCCTCTACTGAGTAATTCTTTCATCTCTCATCTGTTGAATGACATTTCTGTTACCCAGTAGCACCAGCACCCTCTTTCATTATAAATGATCACTTAAGAAACACTAGGGAAAAAAAAAAAAAAAGAATGGAACATGTCAGTGCTGGAAGTTTAAGGACTGGAAGTCCTGGTCTTAATCACAGTGTTTTATATTTATTTATGAGGGTAAAATACATCTATTTAGTAATTGACCACTTAGTAAACAGAGTTAAATTGTACTTATTCCCTTACATATGAGGAATCTTTTATTTAGCTAGCATATAAAAATTACTGTTTAATAAAACTGTAAAATAAATACATGTGAATTGATTACTTTGAATTATGACAGCCCCTTCTCCTGCATATGTTTTCTTTATTGACATGATTTTAAGGCAAAAAATGAGAAGAAAAGGGTGGATAAACATAAATCCCATCCATTACTGACAAATAAACAAAGAGGAAAATAAAGTTACAGGGTTCAGAAATGTTGTGTCACTAGATGCCTCACAAGATAATGCAGTTTGAAAATAATTTGGACCAAAAGCATCTTTAGATATAAACCCCAAATTTAGGATAAGGTCAGCCTCTTTGATAGTGCATGTTATCATCTAGAAGGTCATAATCACAGTCAAGGTCATAATCACAATCACTGACTGTCCTGTAGAGCATTTAAATTATGCTTTTTTGAAATATTGGCATAGGTTAAGTTTTTATTTTGAGCACTAATAAGCCAGAGTCTGTAACTACTAGAACTGTTGACTGAAATTTTAACCTGATTTTTACGTATTTAATTAGACTGAAGATTGGTATAAGAACAAGTCCAACTGCCCAGTCTTAGTATTATTCAGAAGGGATAAAAGAGGAGGAAAAAAACCAAACCCCAGGAAGTTTCTTTTCCATTTTTCTGTGGCAGACGGCTGCTCAAATACTGTGGTGTGGACTGGAAGCAGGAGGTTTTTCTTCTTGAAAATTTCTGTTTCCTTTTCAAACCTTCACATCTCTAATTAGACTCTTTTTGCTTCTGACTAAAAGAAAATTATGTCCAGTCATTCAGTGTGAAACTATTGTGCCACTGTGTTTCAAAGTTCACGCTGTCCTGTGGCACATTTATTGGGAGACAACAGGGATACATATAGTACTGATGATATATACTAAGTCTTGGACCAAGCCGATCTTTGTTGTGTGCTGCTCAGGAAGCTGTTCTTCTTCAGCTTTTATTTTCAGTTTAATGTACTGGTCAGCGTTCTACAGGGATTGTGTTGGCCCTGATTTACACACTTTGGGCAAATCCCAGGACCTCATCTGTTGTATTGCACTAAGTCGAGGCTTTTGATACAACACTCATCTAGCCAGAAAAAACACCTGAAGAGTCATTTCCTTTTCAATATAATTACTTTAATGACAATGTGTAGTATGATCAAAGTTGCCCATGCAATATCCCTGTTCATTAATTATTGCAGCACGTCAAGCATTTGTACTGCCTTGAAAAGTAGTAGGTTTTTTTCACCTGCAAGGGCCTTACAGGTGCCTGAGAGAATTATTATGATTGCACTTCTCTTAAATAATGGGCAGATGGCTGTCTCTCTCATCTTTTTGACCTCAGGTTGTCCTCATCAATGAGACCTTCCCTTTTTTATTTTCAGTTTACTGATATGCGTGAGAAGTCCCGAGAGAAAGACAGCAGCTACTTTCCTGCTAAGGTAGCTTGGCGATCTTAATGATGTCCCCTACTTGTGGAGATAGAAGAAGGAAGAGGAGAGAAAAAAAAAAAAGAAAAAAAATGCCAAAACCAACCAACCAAACAAATAACCCAAACCCAAAAAAACTCACCTCAATCCCAAATGATATAGGGAACCAACCAAAGGGGATGAAAATGGTTCTTAGCATTGCCAGTACATTACCAGCCTGACTCACACCAATCAATATAATTTATACTATTTAATGTCAAAATGGGCATGGGCAGCTGTTTTAGTTCATTGCTGTGCTCTTCCAGGATGCCCTTGGAAAATGTACCTCTCCTGTGTGCTAGTTAAGATAGACTAACCCATTGTCAGGCACTCATCAAAGCCTCTCCATTTCTTAAGCTGACAGCTCCGGACATCCAGCATCAGCCTGATTTGAAAGGCGGAGCTTTCTTCATCCTGAGGCAGCCCAGTAATATCTGCAACACTATTGCTAATTTCGAAGCTGACAGTTTCCATCTCCCCACCCCTTTGGTTTATTACAAGCATTTCATCAGACTGGCTGTAGACTGCTGCGTCCTTCTCCGCTCTGGGCAGAGGGGGACAAGCAAGGCTGTCAGCAGCGATGCTTAGTTGCTGTGGTGATGTTTCTCCTGGAGCAGGCGGCTGCAGCAAGTCCCCCACCCCAGTGGCACCTAGCCCAGGCTCTTGATGGACCTGTGGAGCCTTCCAGCTGATTTAATTGGTTCATTGTTCCCTGGTTTGATGTAATAAATTCATCGTTCCCCAGTTCATCTTAATTGAGTCATTGTTACCCGATTTAACTGACTGATTGCTGCCTGACTTGATTTAATTAATTACCGCCTGACTTGCTGAATAAGCAAGCTCCTGCTGCCAGCTGCCAGCATGGCTCATGGCTCATGGCTCCTAATCCATGCTGTCTATCTCAGCCTCTTGTCCTGTACCAGCCTGTGCTTCTCCTGGGACCTGCTCTCTCTTCTACTCTAGCCACATCCTCTGTTACTTTCCCTTTTCTGTTCCTGTAGCTTGTCCGCTACCCAAGGAGCTCCTCTAACTTCCCCTCTAATTCTTCTTTCCATTATCTTCTTATTTTTCCTGTCTTTAGCTCTGGGACTACCTCCACTTTTCCTCCTGGAGTTCTCACCACTGTGTCTCACAGCAACTGTTCCTGCTTTGATTCCTCTAAAGCTGCTCTTGAGTTCCCCTGAAGGCTTTGCATTTCACTTGTTTCATGCATGACAGATTGCCTTTCCTATAGCAGGATTTTTTTCTTTCCTGTTCTGCCCAGGAGTCCTATGCGGGCATCAGCACTTGTCCAGTGCTCTCTTTCTTTCCTTCATTTCCACTACTTCCTGTACCCATTTTTTTCTTCCTTTAAGGTATCATCCAGAAGCCCCCCACTCCTCTTGTTGCATGTTATCTAGCATCCTCTAGGTTCTTGGCTCTTTTTAATATGTTCCCTGCCCCAGATCCATTCACGTGCTTTGAGATTTCTGTCTCGACGGTAAGGGTATCTTCTCTGATTGCTCCTTCTCTTTAGCCTGTTGTTTTCATCTAAGATGTTCTGATGGTGGTTCAGGTTTCTTGCTGACTCTCCACTTTCTGGCCCTTACTTCATTCCCCAATCTCCCCAAATCTCTTTCATTTATCTTTCTGTGTTTCACTGTCTCCATTCAACAGAAACATGAGATATAGCTAAATCTTGTCCTCTTTTCTCTGCTGTTCTGCTCCACATTCCATCTGATGTCAATCTGAGAGCAGGCACATGCTTGTTCAAGCAGAGAATTACTGTTCTCCAAAGTAATTGCGTCAAGGCATAAGTCTGAATTTATATTAATGACCAGCATGAGTCCAGACTTCTCTGTGACTACTTCAGTTCAGTGCATAGAGGTGAGGTCCGCTTTGCCCATGCTGTCAGTCCAGTATGCACAACATATTGTGTGAGCAGATATCCCTCCTGGCTTAGCATTGTCCAGGCCTTGTTGGCCATGACATACTTCCTGTTCTTCTGCACTGTCTCTATTTATCTATTTTTCATTCTCATGTATTGGAAGAAGGTCTAGGAATGAGTGCTTGTCTCTCCAATGCAAGCACCATCATTCAGTTGCCTGCTGACATCTGGCTTCTGTATTCTGGGAACAGATATGGGGTGTTTCCCCTCATTCCTCTGTCTCTCTCTTTTTCACTGGTGTCTCGTTGTTTTCTTGAAGAGAGAATCTCATTGTCTACAAAGATGCCTCTCTCTCCCCCTCAAGTCTTTAAAGAACCTTCACTCATAGGATCACAGAATCATTTAGGTTGGAAAAGACCTCCAAGGTCATTGAGTCCAATCTTTTACTGAACACCACTTTGTCAACTAAACCACAGCACTATGTGTCATGTCCAGTTGTTTCTTGAGCACTTGCAGTGATGTGGACTCCACCACCTTCTTGGGCAGCCTGTTCCAGTGCCTGACCACCCTTTCAGTGCAGAAACACTGCATGGCTGGGGGTCTTCCATGAGTCAATTGGCTCACTTGCAGAGTCAATCTGTCTCTGCCTTTTTTATGCATGTAAGAGCCACTGTATTCCTAGGGCATTTTTGTTCAAACCCTTCTGGGTTTCATATGGTAGAGTCCATTGATTTCAAATACCTAAAACCCTTGGAAGATGCTTTAGGAGAGCTCAGTCTTTGGGTTTTGAGGCCTGTTTTTTTGTTGGTGTGTTATGGGTTCTTTGATATGATTTTTTTTTTAAAATTCTGTTGCATTTCAGTTTATTTCTTTTTCTTACAGTCTCCTAAAACTGAATGCAGTTCCCTTAAGTTTCTCCCAGCATGTTAAGCAGTATAATCAGCTTTTTTGTACCCCAGTTAATGCAACTCAGCCATATTTCTGCAGCTCTATCATCTATTCTCTCCCCTCTATAGGCAATTCCCTTTGAATTCATCTTTGCAGTTCCTCTCCTGATGTTGGCTTCTGCACATTTGCTAAGTTACAGAGGCCATCAGACTTTGCAGATGATACAGATACTGGCAATCCCTCTCACATTACTGGGATATGAAAATATGACACCCAGTCCTGTTCTCATGAAAGCTGGTGCCAAACCTCCCATAAAATGTTATGAGAACAGGACTGGGCCTCAGAATCTTCATTCCATTCTCTGTGATGGCAATTGAAATAACATTAAAATTAGAAACAGAATTAGCAGTGCCAGATTCAACTTGTTATCTTCCATCTTCTGTGTTTGGTAAGACATTTTTCTGATTGTGATTGCATTCACTGAGTTGATATATAAAAAATATGAATGCTCCAGGCTTTTCACAGTGTGGAATATGTGTTAAGAAAAATTGAGGACTGCCCTTCAGTGTACAGTCTGCCTTTCCATTTGTAATTGCAAAGCACTCCCATGGCAAAACCAGTGCTGCATAGATGGCTAAACACTGTTTGTGTCCTTTTACCTTTATTTGGTGTGAAGCATATTGTCTTTTTCTAAAATGGTAATGGCTGACTGAAGTTGTTCCCTTTTTCAGCCCCACCCTGCACTTCAGATAATTCTGCCCTTTGGGAAAACACTGATATCAAGCACACTTCCTTCAGAAATGAAGTTGGATCTATGCAAGTCATTTAATCAGAATTTTCAATTAGTATAATTGCAGTGATATAATTATCATGGTGTCAGTATGCTCTAATAAATACAAGAGATAAAAACCCCAGAAGTTTTACAAGATTATTTATGCAAGTAGTTTTATCTTAAAGTGAGAAACACACACAAAATCACATGTGTAGCCATTTTGATGCACTTGCATGCAGGGAAGAATTGCAGTGCACTATGAGATGCTCGTCATGATGCAGTCATGAAAGGCAGAACTTGTTATGCACTGGGAGGTAGCTGAGGTCTCTTTTCTCCACATTTGGAAATCTGAAGATTTTTCTGTCTTCATCTGTGTTAATCCTGTAGGTCTTCTTCCTCTGCATTTCTAATTCCAGAGCTGTGGTGAAGGACAAGATATTTCTCTGGATTGCCCTGATGGGAGTTAGGGTCACTGGGTCAGCATGTGGCTTCACCCCACGTCTCCAGGGCTGTGGGGGCTCCCCTCATGCTACACAGTGTCAGCAACAACAGTTTTAGCCAATAACTTCCTTTTCTGCTACAGCATCCTTTTGGCTTTCCTTCCTCATGTCTTTGCCATATGATTTTTATAAACTCAGGACAACTTCTAACATGCCAACCCATAGTTAACATTAGTACAGGAAACTGAAAAGTTCATATCCTACATACATAACCTTAGAAACACATATTAACAAAAAGCCCCATCCCTCCCATGCATGCTAAGAATACCATCAGCAAATGTTGCCACAGTATGTTCAGGAGTTGAAAATTTTCCAGATAAATCATGTCGGTAGTTATGTTCTGTGACTCTGAGCAGGGGTGGTTGAATAGCCCTAATTTGGAAAGTATTTGTTAGACTCTTCTGAAAGAAGGTCAGCTTCCAAGAAGCAAGAGGGGCCTCATGAGGGGCATCTTGTAGAGGCCACATTTCAGAGGCTAGGTCAGGGGGTTCTGTACAGGTAATAGAAAATGAATGAATGTAGATGACAGCAGAATTTGGACAAAAGAGTTTAACCATTTGTACCTGCTTCTATTTCACAGCCAGTAAGAGACATGAATTTGGGAAAGAATATATAAATACAAAGCTATATGAACACACAAGTTTATCCATTTGCCTTACTGGCTCAGTCAGGCAGAGTAAATATATATAACCCTCTAGTTCAGCTATTTCATTGTCACAGGATCCAGGCTCACCACTTAAAAGGTGGTCTAGGTCTTCCTCCAAGATTTGCCTTTTATTTTCTACTCCAACTTTTTTTATTCTGAAAAGCATTTACAGTGTTTTATGCAGCTGTGCAAAGAACAGTGAACCATATTCTGCTGGACAGAGGCTCTGTAAATTAACCCTTAAATGTGAGCTGATAAGGGCCTACAGGATTTAGCCTTAGAAACACAATGCGTGTGGGAACTTAAGAAATGCAGTGTGAGAGTCAAAATTAATTAGCTGCTAAGTTCTGAAATGACTTGTCTTCTTCAAATGTTTTGCTCTCTATGATTGTTTAGAACCTGAATAATTCCATAGTGTCACTGCTTTCATATATTCTTTATGCTTTTTTATACACTTCAGCTGTGGAAGGCCATGGTTTCTATTGGCAAAAAGGATGATTGTGGTTAAAGTGTTATGTATGGGACTTTGACTTTGCCCCATCACTTCGTAACTGCAGCTACATATTCACTTTCAGAGGTGTAATTAGTCATGAGAAAATAGCTTCAAGTATTATTGGTTACATTGACATTTTCACTTTGTAAATTATCATGACTGAAAAACGCTGTCATTTACCTTCCTATTGGAAGTGTCACAACTAATGTCAATCTTCAAAACTCCAGTTGTACATTTTCCTTGATGCCTCTGGGGCTGTGAGGGTCTGACATGGATGTTTCCATAAATCCACAAAATTGTTCACAGGAACTACTGAATAAGTGGATAACCTACTTACATGTTTGCAGAAACAAGCCTTAATGAGTAAATTACATAAATCTCAAGCCCATGTAATAGAAATGCACAGTATCAGTGCTGTCCTTATGTGCCAAATATTCCTTAATATCTTTGGCCAGAGCAGAAAAATGGCTTCCTGCTGGTACAGAATGGAAACTTCAGCAGTAATTCACATTTTTCCTCATTAATTAAATGAAGTATTCTCCATTAATTTGCTGCCCACTCCCAGACTTCCAAGTTGAAAAACGAGCAGGGTCTCACAGAACTTCCCATGTCTCCCCAGACATCTGGGCCAAGGATCCTGTGTTGTCTCTATCTTAAGGGATGTTTGGCTTCCAAAACATGGCAAGGGCTTTTCCTTTACTGGATATTTAAAAGAACTAATTCACATTACCTTCCTCCATACCTCCCTTGCACCATAGCAATGAAATGAGAGAGCAAGTAAGAGCTTGCCTTGAAAACATTATACTTAGCTGTGATGAGGTCCATGGAACTCCAGGGAGTCTCATGGCTCATATTGTCCCAAGTCCTCTTTCGCTGCTCCCACACATCCTGCTGCTTCTCACTTGGGGTGTGTCACTGCTCTTTGCACCTTATAGGCCAAGAACGAGATATTTTTTCCCTGTTCTCACAGGCATTTTGATTATCTAAGCAGTTCAGCAAGCAGTGGCAAAATAATGATGAGTTTCCATGAGTTACTCCAAATGGATTGTGACTTTGATTTAATGATTTGCAACAATGGAGTGTAAGATTTTGCTGTGTCAGCTACTGGATTAGAGCAGGAGTCATTCCCAGCACATGCCCACAGGAGCATCTCAAATGCAAAATGCTTTAATCACTCCTCACACGCTGAGTAAATGGGACTCTGCAACATGAGCAGAAAGCTAGCAGCATTTTCCTGCTCAAGCACCATTGTCCCCAGCCCCAGCACTTGCCTAACTTTTGAAAGAATTAAGTTATGGAGATGGAGTGACTAAAGTAGGTCTTGACAAACCTCCCCTTTTCCTTTCAGGAGAGAATCTCTAAGTTAGGCTGCCAGTCCCTGCAGAAAGAGAAAGGAGGAAGGGATTTTTCCAGCTTTCATTCCTCCTGTGTTCCTCCTCCTCTCAGTTCCCATCAATTGAAGCCACTGAGATAATATTTCCTCTAGTGCCAGAATCCTCAAATGGATAGGTCAAGGTAGTCAAGCCAGTTTTGTCAGAATAGTCCCAGTTCAAATCACAACATTTCTTTAATTTGGTCAGATACAACTCATACCTCCTGGCCTGGATGAGATCCTACCTGAAGAAGTAAGAAATATATCCTTTGCCCCAGAGAACATAATTACAATAATCCCATGTGGTGTCCTCTATCCCCTGAAGCATGTGCGCTGCTGTGAGAGACATGGTGTTGAGATCAGCCAGTGAATCTCAGCTCCCTGCTGAGCACATTAGTATTATCTAAGAGTTTTCATTCAGCCAACACTATTGACTTCCAGTGGCCAGTGAGTGCCTCTCATCTAACTCCTGCTGGGGGGGTGGGGAGTGGGATGGTATCTGCTTAGCCAGCGTTTCCCATCAGACACTGCTGTTAGGATTACACCTAGGGACAGCCTATCCCATCACAAACCACCCCAGGCCACAGCTGTTCCTAGGTAACCATGGGCTAACATGCCAACCTGTTCCCCCTGTATAGATACCCATCCAGCCCTCAACTCTCTTCACCAGTGTGGCCAGAGAGACATCAGCTGAGTGGGCGGAGATTGGGCAATGCAGGACAGTCAAACCCTCTGCTTTGCCTGGTTTGGCATGATGACATTATTTTCTGGGGCAGCAGGAAGATCTGGAGAGCACCTGTGGTTCATGAGGGATGCAATCTCCAATTTTTTCTGCTGCTTTGGGTGCATGTCTGTGTGGTAATCTGCAGTGTGGGGATTACCAAACTGACTCAGATCATGGCAAGCCTTGTCTCATGACTCTTAAAGCTCCCCAATGAGTCTGTGCTAGACACATTTAGGTTACAGGAGAACCTCCTTCTTCACTATCCAGCAAACCAGTTTTTCTTCTAAGGAAGGACTCTTCCGATGTATCCCAACTTTCTGCCAAGCAATGAATGGACTCCTGCTTACCTTGTCCTGACACTCATCCCCTTTGTCATCTGACATCTCTGACATCTCTGAAATTCTGGCACTCAGCAGTTTGGATGCTTTGGATTAGTTGTTTTGGATGCGATAACACAGCCTGACTATGATCTCCTATGGCTGCAAACCTCCAGCCTCATGGGTGTCCTCCCACTGTGGGATCTTTCTGCCTTGCTGTGTAGAGCAAAGAAGGGAGGTCACCCTTTGGAAACTGCCTTCTGTTCTTCCTTCCCTCACCACATGCAGCAAAATTGTTGTCATTCCGCCGTGGTCAAGATGTACTGTGGCTGCAGGGGAGGAAAGATTTGCCTCTTAGCCATGAGACCAGATTTGTTTTGGTTGTAGATTATTCTCCACCTAGTGAAAACAGTCAGGAAGTTTGTTTTGGACTATAGAGTTCAGCTTCTCTGTACAAGATTTTCAGCCACTCATTTTGGCTGGGATTGGAGAGATAGGAGAGAGACCATCAACTGAATTGAATCACCAAAGTGCTCCTGACATAAAACATGAGACAAAATCCATATGAAAGCCAAGTGAAAGGCAGACACAAAGCACAAAGATATGTTATGTTGTGCTCTGATTATCTATGTGGTCTTCTGCCAGCAAGATAGGAAGACTAGAAAAAAGGGATAGGCAGGTATGAAATTGGACTTGCAACCATCAACAGCATAACCAAAATGGACACTTAATAATGTGTAGAAGAGCTGACTCAGATTTTGAGGCTGTCTTTTAACTTAGGATCAATGCCTGTGCAGATTATGTGGCACATTTGCCAGAGGAGTTCTCATAGAAAATAGATATTCATAGAGCAGGATAATTACTTATATTTCATGCTAAGCCAAAAGACACATTATAGAAAGGTTTTTAATGCAAGCTTAACAAAATTATTCAAATGCAGAAATGAGAACAGGAAGGTTGATCAATGTGATGATTCACATCTAATTCCTTTTTTATGTGAGTCGCCTTAATTTTAACAAAGAAAATCGTCTAACAGTAGTTTTCAACCTGAGCAGGCAGAGGCTTCAGCTATTGAAAAAAACAGTGGTCTCCTGCACAGAAAGAATATGCAAATAGTTCCTACTGGGAATTTTGGAGGGCAAGATCTGCTGACACTTAGATACATCCCTGTTCTGGTGTTTCCTCAGTCTCCCTGAAGAAGAACAAGCTCTTTTCTGGGCTGTTTCCCTGTGCCACAGGGCTGATGCATTCTCTGAAGTGCTCAGGATATGAGGGGGAAGCAGGGTGCCTATGAAGTCTTTTAGCTCTTCACAAGCATAAACATTTCTGTTTACCTTCCCGAACCCCTCTTCCCTCAGGGGAGACTACTGCTTGTTTCTCTTTTTCCAGGAGATGTGAGAGCAGGCCTGTTATTACTGGAACTCCCTTCCCGTGGGTGTATTTTTCTTGGTTTAAGAGATTCTGAATTTTTAAAAGGGAAACATGAGATTTTTTTTTTTAAACCTTCTGTATTTTATGTGAGCAGAGGAGTTTTCTGCATACATTTTATATCATCAGGGCCTTGAACATGAGTGACTTCTTCTTTACCCAGTACTTCATATACAACTCTGTTCTTTCTTCAGCAATGAAGTAACCACGCCAATGAGAAAATAAAAGTTATTGCCTACCTATAAAACTAATAGTAAATTTGCGAAACCAGAGTACAAGGCAGAGCTAAAGAGCTGCTCTTTCCCTGGTTTTATGAGAGATGAGTCTTGTAGATAAAATCCACATCCCAACTAAGCAGGAAAGAGAGCTGCAATGCACAAACATCCAGAGGTTGTCAGGTGCTTTTGTGATGTTTCCCAGTGTGGCCCATACCCTACCAGGACAATCCTTATTCAGCAGCCCAAGACCTAGCTGCTGCAAATGCTTGAGAGTCTCACCTCCAGTAGAGACTCTGCCTTCTTCTGGGGTGCAGAGACATGACTGACACAGGCAGTTGCTGGGTAAGCAAAAGGACTGAAATTTGTGCCTCCAAAACCTGTGCCATGGACCTTGCCACAAGCTACACAGGGGTAGAAAGTACTTTCTCATCTTGATGGTTTACTTGTCAAAGAGTGCCAAGACCTAGCTTTCCACTTCTGCTATTCCCTCAAACAGCCTATTTTATTTTCCCTTTCTTGCATTAAAAGAAAGAAAAAAAAAAAAAAAATTGCCCTGAAAACAGCGTTACTGAAGTGGATACAACCCAACTAAAGCCCAAGCTCTGAAACATCAGGTTTTCCCCCCATTTTTGAGGGCATTTGGGTCCTCCCTATGCTGAACACTGGGGCTCTGAGTCCATCTCATCAGCATGTAGTAAAGCTCAGAGGAGGAATCAGACCAGCTTTTGTTTCACGTGCCTCTGTGGCTTTGTTGTGACACAGATCACCTTCCATGTATTGACCCCACTGGGAATGCAGCGGTCTTCCAAACCCTTTTGGGAAATCGCACATCCACTTGGGCTTCCCTGCCCAGTTTCCCAGCCTAACCCCAGAGAACAAGTGTTTCCTGGGGCTTTTCATTGGAGGACCCTGTGGCATGGAGCAGGAAGGAGTTCTAAGAAAGAAAACTTTACGTGAGCTACTTATGTGTGACCTTGATCTGTCCTCTTTCCCCTTTCCAAAGTTAGGGTGGTACTTTAACCTTGGCATTGGCTGGCCGGGGGCTGGTGGTGCCGCTCAGCTTGTACCTACAGGCTTCCAGACTGCTCTGAAGAACTCCAAGTTCTCATCCACAGCTCTTATCCTCAAGGTCACAATCTACCAAGGTAAAATTTTGACACAGAGCACCCTGATCCCTGATGGAAAGTTTGCACTAATTAAAAGAATAATGGCACACATCAGACATACACATAGTGAGGAGGGAGCAAAGGAACTTACTGAAGTAAACAAATCCTAACAAGTATGGGATACTAATTTTAAGTAGCAATTCACACATTACTTAGTGCTTAAGGGCAAAATTCGTGCTGCCCAAGATACTTTCCTAAGTTTGCAATGCATGGCATTTGCAACAGTGTAAATTTTAACACATTTTAACACTTCATGTCCACAAAGTTGTCTCTGTAACCCATACTACATCAGACATTCACAAGGCAACAGCATAATATGGGAAAACATTTTAGTGTTGTAAAGAAGATTCCAGAGGAGATCCATTCCTGCTCTCCCTCCGAGAGGGGTCCAGGCTGCCATTAGAACCGCACTGAGCAAGAAGCAGGTGGAGATGTCCATTAACCCCTTAATTAAGTGCTGAGATGGCAGTCAAAAGTCAGGGTGTGTTCAGAACAGCCAGATGAGCAACTGCAAAGAGCAGGAACCCCATTTGAACCCCACAGGGCTGTGGACAGTACCTGTGGTAACAGCACTGAGTTTAGATGCAGCTTTCCATTTCTGGAACTTAAAAGAAGCTGATGGTGATTAACCAGCTAAATCTGCCATCAGGAGGCAGGAATTTCTGTTTTGGAGCATGGAGGAGTCAACCTGAGTGCCCTAATATCACGCAGTTGTCAGCACAGGACAAGGAGATAGACTTAAGGGCACCTTTGCCACAAGACCACTCTGGTTTTATTACAATTCCTTTTTCTTTGTTTCCCAGTTACAAGCAAAATGTTACTATAAATTCTGCCACTGTCTGTCCTGCCAGAGCTGTGTGCTGCAGGAGACCACAGGAAATCAGGTGTTGTTTATCCCACCTGAATTCCTTGCCAATGCTCACATGCAGAGATGGCAATAGATAGTAATGGTCAACGAAGCTGTTGTTTTTAGCATCTTCTCCATAGCCTCCCATCAGGACACCAGGGGGACAGATGACATTGCCAGCCATCCCCAAAGAGTTTGGTAGAAGAACACAAGGTCACTGAGCTGCTCTGCCTGGTCATGGGCAGGAGTAGTCAAGGTTGTTCTCTCATACAAGGACTGAGCGGTCCCAAGGCAGGGGTGTTCCCTGGCCCAATGGGTTGTTTTGGCAGGTGAATGGTACTTGGGTTGCAGATTCTGTAACACCTCAGCTCAGCAATCTGTACCCAGATCTCAGCCGTCCCCTGTTGATCATAACCAAACAGCATCCCATGAGAAGAAACTCTGGGCAAAAATTAATGGTGTACAGAAGAACAGTAGAAATGTAGAAACATTATCTAGAACTAGACTTTCAACATCTCTGGCTCGTCACAACCCAAGTTTTCTTGAGATCCTCACCAACAACCTCTCTCAGCATTATCAGGAGCTAAATATGTGGGAAAGAAAAAAAAACAAAGTATCTCAAGAATCAAATTGCCATGCCAACTAGAAAACAAAGAATATATGTAATGAGATAAATCTCCTTGTATAGAACAATGTGCAAAAGTGAAACCAATTAATTTTCTAACAAACATCAGTGCAAACTTCAAATAATGAGTTTTCACCTTTAGTTCTTTTCTCCTCCTTTATTCTTTCTTCCCCATTTTTCTATCTTAATTTCATTTTGGTAAATATTTCTCCCTGTTGCTCAGATAACCATATCTGATTGCAGGGACTTGAAGCATAACCGATGATGAAAGATGACCTGAGGGATATCGGGGTGCACACACAACAGGGGTGTGGACATAAACTCCTGAAATATGCTGGCAGTATGACCAGAGTTGTTCTACCTGTAGGTTAAGTCAAGATAAGAACTTGCCTGATGGTTGCACACACAGGATTAGACAAAACCAATCCTTCATGCTTGTTAAAAATCCACCAGGTCTGTTGGCTTGAGATGGACCTGAGCCTGCAGGTTGGGGAGCAAAGGGGAGCCTTGTGCCTTTTGACACAAAATTTGATGGTGACCCTCGGGAGAGCGGGAACAGAGTGTTAGCCCTACCAGCCAAGGGTTTTGCCCAGGTGGGCTTTTCAGCTCAGGGTTGGCACTGCTGTAGCAGGTCCTCCTGCACTGGGCTCACAGGCACCTCTGACTCTTCACAGCAGGCTTCAGTGTCACCTGCAGCTCGAGGTGGCTGTTGGGTGCTGGTGGCAGTGGGGGTGGTGGCTGTCCCCGGTGGCAGCCAGCCCTGTAGGGGGTTACATAAAGGTAGTGGAACACGTCTGCTCCAGGCACAGGCAGTGAGGCATGCGGTGAGTGAATGACTAATACCCCCACACCGGCCTACTTAGAGCCAGGGTGGCTTTGCTGCCTGCTGCTCTGGTGGGTCCCCACAGCACCGAAGGGCAGGGGAGAAGGATGACCTTTTCCTGAAGTGGAGAGCGGGTGAAAAGGCCAACCCTTACTCAAAGATGCTGAGCAGGGTTTGCCCGTTCATACGTGAGGAGGGCTTAGATTTCACAAGAAAAGGATAATCAGAAAATACTGTTGCAGCATGCAATCCAACACTTCTTGCACTTCTTCCTCAACACCTTCATACAGAACCTTCTTAGAAATTATTTACAAATACCAAGCAAAATTGAAGGCACAGCCATGCAATGCTGATCATCAGTTTGCAGGATTTTATGAGTGCTGACTGATGATAGATACCCTCTTTGAAAAGTCAGGGTCAAATCAAAACCAGCTCCCAAAGTGTATTATTCATCCTGCAGTTTGTGTATAGTGGAAATAAAGAGTTATCTTAAAGTAGCCAAATGCTCTAATATAAAGAACTAATTTAAAAACCCTCCCAAACTATTAACAACAAATTGAAAGTGTTCTTGATGATGAAAGCTTGCATGGTTTTGCCCCAGACCTCTGAGTCTCAGATGTTGACAGTACTGGAGCAGTGCTAGGTGTGTGTACCTGCTTTTCTGTCACATGGCTCCCCCAGCCTAGCCCAGGCAGGGTATGTCCTGCCCCACCACAGCTGGAGTGTGGACAGGCCCTGATGGAGAGCATCTGTGCATGGATATCTTGTGAGTTTGAGAGGCTCAGGTGTCAAAGGGAACTCTCAGTGGGAAGCTATGGCCATAGACATGCTATTTTTAACAGTTGAAGGCTATTTTTGAAGGCTGTTTAATGTTTAACCTGTCAGTTCACCTCTCCCTTCAGGTCTGTACCTCTAGCATTAATGCAGCTATTGTTCAAGTGTCTAAACTTTCCTTGTTGTCAATCAGCTCAGGAACTGAAAACACTCACATTGTGGATCCATAATATCTCGCTCTCTATCAGGTGTTAAGATGTCATGGGACAACTGCTGTATTTTTGCAGACTTTTTGGCCCATTTTTGTGCTGAAATTATTTATAGTGAAGCCATTATAGTGAAGCAGGACAGCAGCAGGTATCTGCTGTCAGCAGTGACACAGAAGAGTGCAGGCCTCATCCATCAGAGCAAAGGGAAGGAAGCACTGCTCTAAATGAGGCCATGTTTGTGCCACAGCAGCAGATATGCACAGAGAGGGAAGATTTTTTTCCTTACAAGCATGGGGCCAGGGCCTTGGCCATAGTTTGCAGCTGGTAGGGAACAAGCAGCTCCTGGCTTAGGAGGAGAGCAGGGAATGGAGGATGACTCACAGCCCAGCCCAGTCCTCCCTCCCTGCCAGCCGCAAGTGCTGGGCAGCAGATTTCAGAGAGGAAGAAAAGGACAAAGCCACTCATCATCCACTCCTGTTTCTCCACTGATTCACTCTTTGCTCATCTAGGGCTGAAAATAACAGCATGCAAGAGGAAGGGCAAGAGGTGCAGGCAGTCCAGGTGGGAGGTCTGAGCATGCCAGAGTTTGGCTGGGATCACCACTGAGCGTGTTGTGGGCCACTCTGGCATGGCAGCCAATCAGTCTGACGGCTGGGGAAAGACATCCATTATCTTCACTTCTCTTAAAACAGAAGTGAGCACTTCTTGATATGGTGTCAAGATGGTATATGTGATTTAATAGAGGCTAAAGATGTTTGCATGAACTAACTGGAGTGTAGGGTCCTGGTCTGGACACAGTACTTGCAGATCTGGACAAAGCGAGAAACATTCAAGGAGCACAAGAATCAAGATAATTATAAAGCAAGGAATTAAAAATGAAAAACACAGCTCCTTTAGTGCAAGGAAAGAATATTAGGAACAGAGATGGAAACAATCCTCTAACACATACAGCCTTCTTGAGAAAATTACTGGTTTATATTATCTGTAGACAAAGACATGAAGAAATCAATTTTCCTTCTGCAACAAAGACTCCTTTGACAACCCACTAGGGCACATTTCCAAGATGTGCAAGGCGTGGAGTGTGGGGAAAGGCTGGAGAATCCCTTTCCAGAAAGATTTTTCAAGAGTCCTTTGACAAACCTGGGTGTGATGTTTTGCTGCACTGAGTGCCTGTGGCAGGGGTCCGGCAGGGCTCCCTGGCAGTGGGGTGTCTCAGTGCAGAGAGGGAACCCAGCAATCCTGCCAGGTCTCCTCCTGGCTTACATTTCATCGCCTCAAACGTGGCATTAAGTATTCTTGGCAAGAGCTGTGACTTGGCTTGAACAAGCATTTGATAAGATCCATAAAGCTAAACACAGATTACTGCTCCATAAGAAAGTGTTGAACAGCAAATATGCTCCACTTTCTATGATTTAAACCATGTTAATTCTCTAAGCACAATTCATAACACATCTGGAACCAACTATTTCCATCTACTTATAGACAGTGTTAAGTGAGCTACTGTTTTAATTTTGCTGAGCCAGACAAAAATAATACCCCCAGGAAACAATTTAAGTCTGTAAAAAGTAAAATTACAGTGTAGGTTGCTAAGTTATAATGATTTGCAAAACATAAATACTTACACAAAGGAATTGATTAATTCAGGACATACTTTATCTATCACTACTATAATATTTTTAGCTGCAGCCGATTATGTACCATTATCTCACAGAATACTCAGTTTGTTTTACAACCAGTCCTTTTAATCTGCCTGTTTTTTTCAACTTTACATCTTTTATTTACCCAGCCTTTTTCCTGCTGTAGCCATCCTCACTCCATGGAATGACACCCATGGACCCATCACACAGAGGATTGGAGATATTTGCACTTGGACACCAAAGAGAGGTTCAAACAATGGTTCCAGTACCAGTGTACTGTCCAACGGGTGGCTGAGCAAATCTCCATTTGTCATCATCCATGGAGGAGTTAGTGGTGCAGAGTCCATCTGCAAACATAGTACCTATCTGTTATTTATTAATTCCTGCACAACAACACTCTGCCCTTTGCCTTAGGGGGAGTGAAGACACTGGAGATGAGAGGCTGTAAATCTAAACCGAAAGGACTGATGCTTGCAGGACAATGGAGAGTTGTCACTAATTTAAATATGTCTGCCATTTATACTGTCTTACAGGCACTGATCAAGGAATAGCATTCAGATCTTCCCTGGGAATATTTCTCCCAGCCCCTAAATGCCAAATTGCTGCTCATGGAAATGAGAAGCATAGGAGCTCCTCAACTCCTTAGACCCATTAGTACTTACAATGGCAATTGCCTGAAGGTTTGCTAATTCTTGAAAAATTGCAATCTTGTTGAAACCCTCATTTTGTTTTATGACAGTCTTGCCATTTTAGTGTCTGCATGACATTGTTTACCCTGTAAAATGCTGCCTCCTGAAGCAGATGTCTCCTGCAAGGAGTGAGCATGACCAGCCCATGGCATCCCCAGCTCCCTGCCCCACTGTTGGGGTTGACCGGCTTCTCCTTGCTCACTGCTGCCTTTAAAGTGATATGAATCCGCTGACAGCAACTTTCACCAAGGCTATTTCCAATACTGACTCCCATCATATCTCTAAGTGATTGAAGTGATCTTCCATAAAATCAGGGAAGGGCAGTAAAATCTACTAGTCAGTTCCTATTTACACTCTCCTGGTTTTGCAGATTTTTTTCTGATGTTCCAGCAGCCTTTCCCTACTAGTTTCACATCCATTTCCTGTTTCCCTCCTCAGTTCTCTCATCTATCACAGCCTCAGTGTTGACAGTGATTCGTCCTTCCCTGGTTATTTCAACATGCCTGTGTCTTGACTTTATTTCCTATTTCCTTCAAAGCTTCCCCTTTCTAAATGTTATGAACATCTGCTCTTGTGATGTCTTCATTAGTTTGTGCAATGGGGATGTCCCAGCAGCCCTGGCTTGCTCATACCCTTCTTGAAATTATCGTTTTATGTATTGGTTGTGTAGCTTTACCATGTTTCCAAAATGCCCACCCACCGCTCTATCTTGGATTGCTTTCTTGAATATTTGTCTTGTTGTTTACAGAAAGTTCGCTTTGGATTTTTTTGGGGTTTTGGGTGGGGTTTTTTTGTTTTGGTTTTTTTTGTTTGTTTGTTTGTTTGGTTTTTTTTTGCTTTGTACAATGACCTAAAATGTTCCCAAAATATCCCTTTGGAAACCACCTTCTCAGAGCTAGACTTCACTCATTGTGATCAAGTGTCATCCCACCTTTTTCTTCAACTTCCTCTTGGGCTCTTTAGATAAACTAATTTGTGGCTGTGTGAGCATTGGGTGTATGCTTATATTAAGCATTAGGCCATGTTGTATATTTTAATTGTTTCTAATTTGCATGTTTATAGGGATCAAGGATCTCTGATTTGTACTAATGATATCTGCATAGTCTCCAAGAGGTGTGTATCAATCCTTTCCTAAAAGAACTCAAAGACCTCTATAACTGCTCTAAATAACTAGTTCAGTTGCTTAATTTACACTGAGGAAGACTTTTTAAAAAATCTAAGCTGTGGATCAAACTCTCTTGATACTTGTATTTGCAGCTAGGGTAAGCTTCATACAACCTTGTAAAAGCTTGAAAAATATTATTAAATCTATTTCATAAGCAGTGAGCCCAAGAGTGTAGGTAAGTATGTGAAGATGGTCTCCATGCCCACAAAAAGGAACAAAGCTCAAGACCAAGCAAATGGTTAAAATAACTGTCAGTCAAAATCGTGGGCATCAGAAAGAGGACATATGGGAGGCTGAGCAGCAGGTGATAATTCTGCTTGGTCTTGGGCTGACAGGGGATCAGATCCAAGTCAAGATTTTTTAACTTGCCATGCTCAGGGCTGAGACCATGGCTTGAGTAAGTGACATCTGCTAAGGTGCCACCCTCAGATCAGGCTCCTGTGTAGCTCTTGCAACCTCTGTCATCTCCAATCCTCTTCCCCTGGGAGGGTGCATGACCCAGAGCACTGCCAGCCTCCACCAAGGGAAAAATGGGAATATAATGATGCAGTTGGCAAAGTAGGCAACTGGAAAATGAAGGAGACTGCAAGGGACATCCAAACAGACATGGATTATCAAAATTAGAAATATGGGGTAGTAGGGCAGAAACTGTATAAAGGTACAAATGAAAAAAAAAAAAAAAAAAAAAAAAAAAAAAAAGAAACAGAGTGGGCGAGGACCATTGCCTGTCTTCCTGGGCAGTGAAGGGAGATGCTGACACAGATCTGAGGATCCTGCAGTGTGGCCTCCCTCAGTCTGGGCTGTGGCTCAGGGTGTTGTTCAGCCCTGTGCTATCTGTTGTGCTGTATATGAGATTATTGCTAGAGGTGAAAATATACTGTCATAAAATTCTCCCCTAATAAATTTCCCTTCATAAAGTCAGCTTGCATTTTAATTGTGGAGACTATGCTTTCTCCACCCAGTTACTGCGGTTTTCCCAGATGTATAAACTGGGGATTTTAGCCAAGGGTGGAATTGTGTGAACTGTAGCTGGCTCCATTCCAAACCTTCATGAAAGTTGGAGGCATTAGACATTTCATAATTTCCTCACAAAAGGAATAAAAAAAGAGGAAGAGATGTCACAGATTTGCCATAAAAGCTTTCTCCAGGTAAAATTATTGGATATACCACTAAAAAATATGTGAAAATAATAGTTCAAGTAACAAAAAATAGAAAGGTCTCCCTGAGAAAACCATGACTAGAACAACAGTATTTGCCAAACAGCAGAAAATGGAAACAAACAAAAATGTATCCCATTGCTGGGCAATAGAAAGAAAGAATATGAAGTGAGAGCTGGAGGGAACTCAGAAAAGCTACATCAGTGAGCACTGGTACATCCAACACACATCATCTGTGTGGGGTCTTGGCTTCTCAGGGAGGATGCAAGGAGTTGAAAAAGCATCAGGCAGGAACCAGGGATTGGGAGAGCTGCCCTGTGAGGCGAAAAAAGGAATATAATGTCCCACATTACAGGGACTGTGCTGACCACAAGGGTCCTGCTTCTACTGCCCTGTGCCTTCCAAATCCAAACATAAGATCCCTGTGGTCTGAAAAGGCCTTCTGCCAAAACTTTGTTTTAAGGCTTACAGAGTAGTTGATCACCAATGATCTCAGCAAGCACCAAGCTGACAGATAAATACTGAGGCAGACATGAAATAGGGAGCAGCTTCATCTTGGAACCTATCATGAGATTAAATTGGAGAAGTCAAACATTGCTGTCAACAGAGAGGATTAGGAAAAGGCTGCATTTGGCACTCCTGTACCTGCAGCAGTGTCCTGGGAGGAATGTGAGTCAGAGGAGTTTCTGCCAATGGGCCACTGGGCTGTGCCTGGGGAACTGCAATGGGAAGGACCAAAACACACTCTTGAGACACTAGCCATGATGAAACAGGGTCTAGATGGCCAGATCTAGAGTTTGGATCCAATCTAATGAGTGAAAATAACCAGTATTCACCAAAAAGGGTTTGCTTGTAGAGGCTGGAGTGAGAAGTTGGTACAATATCTGGGTAGCAGTTAATCCCCATATGTCGCTTTTAAATTAAAAATTATCCTCTCAGCAGCTGAGAAACATCAATAATGAAGGGTTAACACAAGAAACTAATGTGGAAAGAGAGGTAGATGGTGAATGGACAATTCAAAGGAAAGCTTAAAAGAAAGGAAAAAGAATACAACAAAGTATAGAATATACCCATATGGCTACATGAACTTAGAAATCATGCAAAGGATCATAAATTTTAAAAAAATGGCTGCTAAATACAAGGTTTTGCCTCCCTCAGAGAAACTTCTTGAGGAAATGTACACTAAAAGGATAAGAAGCAACCAAAATAACACTGTTTCAGTGCCACTATTAAAAACAAGCTCACTGAATGTTGCCAAAAGTAAGGGACAGCTGTGGTGTTAACGCTAAACAAACCAGTCTTCCCACAGTAGCTGGGTTTTATTCAGTTCTGGTCTCTGTGCTTTCCTGCTATTAACAAGGTGGTTGCGTGTAGTTCTAGAAGTGTCTCAACATTGCTTTAATTAGGCAGCTTACAAATTATCTGGTTATTAAATTACTCATAAATCATGAGCATGGTCATGTTAAAGCTCTCCTTTAACATGTGTAGTAACCCACATCAGCAAAAACCAGCAAAGCTGCAGCAGGGATCACAGAAAAGAGCTTGGACCAGCACAGTACCAGGGCAGATGGGTATCAGCTATCACAGGTAAACTATCTTAGAAGGAAAAAACTGATTTTATAGGTGAATAGTCCAAGTTTGTCCTGGAAAATGGATAAATGAGCATTGCCAGCTCTGCAACAGGCTGTGGCTGGCTTCCCAGGAGCTGGGCAGACTGGCCTATACAGGCAGTACAGCCAAAAGCCCTTTGCTACAGGAACAGGGCAGCAAGCCATGCTGGAGGCCAGCACAGAGTGACCTGGCCTAAGAAACAGAACAAACCCAGGACTGTGGGCAAGGCTGCCCACATCGCCTGTTTACTGACCTGCACCAGCACGGCCAGCAGCAGCGTGCTGGAGCAAAGTCCTTTTGGCAACAGCCAAGAAACTTACCTGCAGCTCACAGGAGAGGTGGCAGCTGGAAGTTACACTTTGTTTTGCTCTTCATAGGCATGGGGACAGGACTGCCAATAAGGTGGACATGGCAGTAACTACCCAAGGCTACAGTCAGTGGCCACTGTCTGGACAGTTGTTACAGCACATTTTATGGCAGCACACTCCAGAGGAGTCCGGACTGTAGTTTTTTAAAAAGAGACTTGAAACCAAAAGCTATATTCAGATGCAGTAAGCACTGTTTACACTGTGCAACAAACATGCACCTACCTCCTTTTTACTGATAATTAAATATGTTTGCATTAATCCCTACCTACTGGTTTTCCATTATAATAAACTATTAGGACACTAAGATCAGATTAAATCTGATTTTATTTGTCACAATAAAAATAATACCTGCATCTTCCTAAGAAAAATTGTATTCTCTATTTTCTCTGCAGTCACATATTTATTTTTAATAATTTTTGTTTTGTAAACAACACACTGGAGTAGTATGAGATGTCTCAGCAACTGAAGCTATATTCAGACTTCTGTAATCACCCTTTACTATGCACTGATACAGATACTGATAGAGGGGAGATGATGTTTGTAGTTAACTTTTCTTTCTAAAGAAGAAAAATCAAAAGCAAATGGAAACATTTCTGGTTTGTAGTACCAAATGTGACTTCATGCTACTCCATAAAATTCAGTACAACATGGGCAACAGGCATTCTCATTTCATGAAATCACCTGGCTATGCAATTTGCTGTCTACAGTAGTCTGTGTGTTTGAAATGGCACAATTACATCTTTCCATTACTGGATGGCTTTGAAATGGCATTGATGAATAACAGTAATATCATAAAATCTGGTTTTGTGGTTGCAAAGTGCTCTGGAATGTGGAAAACGACACACTTCTGTGACTGCTGCCTTTGTACTGGCAATTCCAGAAATACGTTTTTAACTGCACAGAAATACTTTCTATATTACTACTAAGGACTTAGTATGCAGATTTCAGCCCATTAAGTAGGGTTTGTGAAAAAACACCAAACAACATGCTCCACACCAACAGTGCTTGCAGTAAAGCTGACTCGTAAACAACAACCTCATTTTTTCAGTAATATAAGAGTCACAGAGGATTTTTCAGCCTCATCACTTTCTTGCTGAGCTGCCAAAAAATGCTTCAGTTGTATTCCTTAGGAGCACTACCTGTTTAAGCAGACCAAGAACAAGCAACTGTGGCTTGATGTGGAAAGTAGGTACCATTATGGTATTGGAAAAATTACCGCAAGTTCTGATGTTAAACACATTGCGAATGGAAAGAAGGGTCTTCATAGTGCTTTAAATTACAGAGCCTTTTTAATGTTTTCTATTGGAAAACCTATCCATTGTGGTGACTCAGAGGTGTTGGACCCTTGTGGAGGCCTTGAGCAGTCTGTTAAAACTACAACAGTGTCATCATCTAGGCTTAAGCTAAACAGATCAAACATTCAATTTAGGGCAAATTTACAGCTCTTATTGTAGAGACTCTTCTAAAAAAAGTAAGTTCCGCATAAAGCTTTCCTGTATCCACATGAAACTATGGACTCTTAAGTTAACTTTTCCATGTTAGACTACATTCTACCCATAGATAAAAGGAAACAAGTTTCTGAATGATTCTGCATCTTACACATCTCTGCTTCTTGTGAAAACAGGTGTGAAATGCAAGTAGCTGGAAGGAGTGTACCAATCTACATGTTAAAATCTCCATTTCACACCCACATTCAAGAAGAAATCTCATGCGCACTGAGTGGTCTTTTATTCCAAGCATCTCTCCATTTAAATGTCTGGTGAAGAGCAATCTATCCTTGCAACCCCATGGAGCATTTCTCTGAATATGTTAAGAAAATAAGTTGTACTGCTCCATAGAAAACTAGAATATTGCCACATTCTTAGGATCTCTCATTTATAATAGAACCAAGAGGTTTGTGTAGCCTTTTTAGAGAAGGTCCTACCCAAGAAATGAACTATAACAGATATCAGTCCATAGATAACTTCCTCTAAGTGATGTGGTCTAAGCTGCACCCCTGCTTAGCTCTGAATTGCATGCTGAAGGAAGGAACTCCTTTCTCTTTTTGAAATCACAGAAAAGAACAGAAAGAAATCCTTGGCTGTTAGCTTGGTACATAGAAGTCCTTACCAAATTGAATGTGAGTTTTCCCCTGGGGTCAGTTTTTGTCTTTCCACTCTGCAATAGCACCCACACGTCCATGAACACACACACATGCTCACACTGAAGCTTGAGGGAACAGAGCAGATGAGCAGGCAGCTAGAGCAAACATATTCATTTACACTTGTTTGCTCTAACTAGATCCAAATTAATTTGTGAAACACTCCCTTTGGGCCTGGTAGGCTGCTGAAAGGAGAAGACCATTTGGTTTTCCTCCTGATACTTCAAGTAATTGTGCAATTCACATCTGCCGGGCTCTTCTTCTCACGGAGAGCTCCTGTCCTCCATATCTCCATCCCTGCAACGGTACCACAGTTACAGATTCTCAAACCCCTTTTTTAACTATATACTATGGCAATGCAACCCTGACATGGAACTATACAGGCACTGGCAGCAGATCTCATATTTCGAGAAATTGAGACTGACGATGATATCACTTTGTCTCAAATTTTTTTTTTCTGTTTTTATACAAGTACCACAAACACTTCTCCTGCTTCCCTAATGAAGCACAGTTCACTCTTTGCCTAAAAGATGGTACAGATAGGATAACACAGTTTAATGCTATTCCAATTATATAATAGTGCAATCAGAAAAATTGTCACATTTTAACTTTCAAACTTACCATGACTTAACAGAAAAATAGGGATACAACTACAGAATAGGGAAACTATTCTGAGACTTCCCTCAGTGAAGTAATTGAGTATTTCCCTGCATCTGTCCTTTCTTCCTATCTCACACATCATAGATGGTTTCTTTTTATTGGCATTAAATCAAAGGCTTTGGTATGAACATATTGGACACTGTTTCCAGTATGCAGGAGTAATTTACAGTAAAATACATGCAGTAAGGAAAACAATAAATATCAAATTAGTGAAAAACACATTGCAACAAAGATGGCCTTAGAAAATTCTAGAGGTGCGACCTGAATTAAAAAAGTACAGAATTTTAAAATATGCAATTGTGTAAAAAGGAAAATACAAGATAAATTATTCCAAAATATCTCATAGTTTACTGTAAAATAGTTACGTGACCATTTTACTACTGCTCATTCTGTTGACAATCAAACAACATAAATATTTGACTGGAGCAACATTTCTGATGTAAAATTATCTAGAATCAAATAAAACTTGAAATCAGGAAATGCAAGCCAGGAGGAAGCTTAGGAAGTCTCTGCTGTAACCTCCTGCTCACAGCAAGTCAGCTTTGTAGTCAGACCAAGCTGCTCAGGGCTTCATCCAGTCAGGACTTGAAAACCTGCATGTTGGAAGACTATACCACCTCTCTGGACACCCTGTGCCTCTGTCTGACAAATCCTCATGGAGAAAAAAGTATATCCTGGAGCTGGAACTCCTGTGCAAATGTCAGTTAAAATACACATTTTGTCAAGCACTTTCCCCCTCCTCAACTTATAACTGTAAACCTGTGTGGGAGCTGATGCTCCAAGGTGAGATCTGCTGTAACCCTGTGGAGCAGCTACTTACTCTATGGAAGTATTCTGTCTCTCAAGCATCAATCACACTGGAGCACACAAGTTAATACCTTACTCATTAAAATATTTTATTAATAAGAAAATAATAAAGACAGCAGCAAATATTTCATTACATGATCAAGTTTTTAAAAATTTCAGAGTAAACAGAAGCACTGCAAGCTAATTAGTTATGACAATGTCATATGCCCACAAGAAAAGCAGGTCAAATCTTGAAAGTAATCAGAACTATCTTCAGCCTTGTCTGAAATGGAAAACCATATACAAAATGAGGAAATCAACCTCATAATTAATTTACTATTGCTTAGTAAGGTCTCAGGAGTGAGGACTGACTTCTCAAATATCTAAATTCTGGTTGAGCCAGTCACTATGGCAAAAAAAAACAAGAGAAGAAACGTGAACATTTTAAGTCTGTATTGGGACAAAGTAGTAATTTGAGCGTACAAATTTCCTGTTCACTTCTCTGATTATAAAGAAGCACAGGACAACCTCTGCAGTATGCCTCCCATCCTATGTTTTACATCCAGAGATGCCCACCACTTGTGTCCAGCAATATAAATTATCTTAAGTCTCTTTTACTGTGTCCTAAACACAAATAAGTGGGTTTGGTATGTTCATGCAGTCATTTCTGCTAAGCTCAAAACGGTACCTAGTAAAGTTACAGCTTTAATAAAAACAGCTTGTGTACTGCATCCTCTATAAAAAACACAGGAGAATTAGAAGAATGACAGCTTAAAACTTCTGCATGTGTACTGTAAAGTTACATGACGAGCTAGCACAAATTCAGAACTGCATAACTCAAGCAGAGCGGGTGCAATGCACTGTTTCAAGTCATTCCTACCATCTGCATTAACAGTAATGCCCCAAGGTTCCAGCTGAGATCAAAGTCCAACTATATTACAGAGTACAGATGTTCATAATAATACCTTGCAGTGGACCAAAACATGCCACTGCAACACCTGAGGTTGATCCTACTTCCAGGTGTATCCTGTGTTTTTCTATGTGGAGATGTATCTCCTGAGGGAAGGGCAGCAGTAAAGCATAAATGCTACATCCAAACCACTGATCTTTCCCTCTGTAGGGGACCAGAAGAGCAGATCATAGAATCATCAAATGGCTTGGGTTGGAAGGGACCTAAAAGATCATCTAGTTCCAACTCAGATATCTGGATTCCTTCAGCTACAGCTGTTACATTCACTACAGCTGAGTCCTAAATAAGCAGATCTTGCTTCAACCAATGTATAAAACAGATGTGGCAGCAGAGAGGTGAACTGGCTTCCCAAAGTCATCTGAAAGGTCATGGAGAAAGCCCAGACACATGCATTACACACCACACTGTCTCTCAAACCAGCTACTAAATCCAGATCTCTTATTTCTTACAGACAACTCACAAAATCAGGCGCATACTTATGCAGCAATGCCAACAGCCAGCATCAAACGTCAGCGAGCAAAGCCATGGGCTCCCAAGTGCACAGTCTTGAAGACAAAGTAGGTCTCTGATAAGTCTTACAGAACCAGGGGAAGGGGATGAAGGGGGAATTCTGCTGTATTTACTCACATTTAGATCACCATACAGGTACAGAAGTGCCAAGGGGAGGGAAAGGAGGAGCAGTTCTTTTCCCTACATTGTAAAACAGTAGCAGATATGAACTGAAGTGACCCATAACTGCTGCTGAGGTCTCAGCTCACCGTCCAGTGAATCCAGTTTGCTCAATACAACCTTCTCCTATCTGCAGTCACTGCTTTACAAATCAACCTCACTGTCACAGTGACTGGCAGGGGAGGGCTTATTTTCTCCAGTGACAAACAGCTGATGTTTGCCTGTTTCAGATCCCTGCGTTAGCAAATATTATTCAAGTGCTGAGTTCCTAAGCAAGTTGAACAATGTGTTATTTAAAATGTGATTGTGTTCCTGCATTGCACAATATTAATGTTGCTAAAGCTACTTAATGCTTACACATCTAATGCATTTACATAGCAATTTGATAAATTTTAACTGAACTTTTTAATAACTGTTTCTAGTCATTCATGAATTTGGCAAATTTGGACAAAATGTTTCATTGGTCTCCATGTGCATATATCATTGGTTGCCCATTCAGCCTCCTCTTCTGCATGACTAAAAATTTCTGCGTTTTATGAAGATCTGCTCTTTGTTTGGTCTCTCCTGTTAGACAAAGTGCATCTCAGTCAGATTTCATTTGTGTTTTCAGTTTGGCAAGACCGGTGAGACATTCATCTCTCCATTTTCTCCTGGCATCCAGAACTTTTGGAACAGCTGGAATTTTTTCAGACAGTGCCTGGAAGAGAAAATTTAAGATAACTAAATTCCACATTCTGAGTGAAAAGTTTTTCAGAATTTTTTCCCTGCTTTACCATGTCAGACCAAGTCGTCATCCACACAAATTATCATTTAGGTTATCACAAGAGATAGGTCACTAATTCTTTCCAGAGTGACTGGAAAGGAACCAACCTGTATGGGAATAAAAATGCTCTCACTTGGATAAGGTTATCCTGAATGTGGCAATGTAGATGACTACAGAAACAACAAAGCATCAGCCTCTTCCCTGATTTTGCTCCACACAAAGAGACTAGTCACTGTCTAGTCTCTTCAATGATAATCTTTTATTAAGTAGAAAGCAGACAACCTGGCCATTTATGTTGCTGAAATCATAAATGTTCTGAACCAGATTCCTGTGAGTGGTTCCCCATAAATGCAGTGACAGATATCATGTTTATAAAAACATTTTGTCTTAAGAATAGCAGTTATTATAAAAATGACAGGGGAAGACAAGCGAAAAAAGGTATTTCTGAGTGCACACTCAAAGTTGTCTTAGAAGTGACAAGGAAAAAAATGTTATTTTCAGAGTGCAGATAGAGATCACAAGGTCATCTTTGCCAAAATAGGACCTGGGGTCTTAGGCTTAAAAGGCAAGTGTTGAGAAACTGGGTAAAACATGGACCTGCTACCAATGACTGGCAAGCTGCAGTCACTCTAGAAAATAATCAGAGGGAGGGACAGACGAGTAAGGTAAGAAATGCTTAATGATTTACTCTAACAGATGATCCCTGCAAGCTCGTCTTAAGACACAGAAGCAGATGTTGAAGTGGAATCCAGCCTTCTATAAAGAAAGCCAAACTGTTTCACACCAATTAAAAGCTTCTGATTGTGAATGACTCCGAAATTATTATTGATTGTTACTATGAGCAGTCTATGTTATTTAAGCATAAAAGAATATCTTTCCTCAAAATACATTAACATAAATAGGAACACAAAATAGTAGCTTCCAGACAGGCCGCCTCCATATTTGGAATTAATCTCTGACAGCTGATCAGAAATTATTCAACCCCTACACATATTATTTAGTGAATCATTAAAAAAAGCACCTTTTGAAAAGGCAGAGTTGGGAAATGACAATACTTGAGCTGATTCCTAGGGTCGTTCAAAATTACTAGGTAGTGACTATAAACACATTGTGGGCTTAGAAATGTTAATACATAAACTAGATTCCAATCCAGAATAGCACTTGAACACCTTTTATCTTTAAACATGCAAGTAACCTTACCAGACTGCTCACATGCTTCTCTTAAACATGTATTTGCACACATGACAAATGGGAACTCTGGTTTGTAAAGTATAAAAAGAACACCCAGAAGGAAAAAAGCTACAGGTTTATGCAGGAAGATGGAGCAGGAGGAAGACACAGGATGAATATGCATGTAGGAAAGGAGGCTGAGACTGATGCGATAAGAGGAGGGAAATGGTAAGGAATAACATGGAGGATTAAATGCTAATAACGCACAGCTGTTAGCAGCGGACTCTTCTGACTAGTAATAATGCCGCTGGTAATAATGTGACTGCTAGGTCACTTTCCCATGATCTATTGTCCAAGTGCTTTCAAAAGGGACTCACACGCATGCTGTACTGATCTTTTCCCTTAAAGTTCACATTCACACAATAAATACAGACTACAGATACCTCTAGCAGTAAACTGAAATAGAACAAATGTTAAAATAAAAACTAATGTTCTTTGTTCTGAACGTTGGTGTTTTTATCAAGTCCATATTTACCTGATTGACTTTCTGCACAGTTTCACCTGAAAATTCTGGAACTGGCCCAAAGGTGTTCAGAACACGTTTCATTCCTTCAGCATATCTTTCACAATAACTTGAAACACCTGAAAATAAGAGTGAAAAATTACATTTCAACAGAAATTCCTAGTTAAAGTCAGTAAGGCTGCCTGTGCTTAAGCATTGTCTTAAATCAGAGACCCAAAAAATGGACTGCTCTTTTGGTTAAGACACCTCATTGTCATCAGGAAAAATGAATTTTATCCACCCCATTTCCATTATGGTTCATGGAAAAATTATTTAGGACATGGCTGCATTGCAAAACCAATGAATGTCACATACCAGCAGAAACTGCTGTGTGAGGGTGTAGCGCACGACCATGAATATACCTGTGCTTTGTTACTTGTTACTTTACAGAAAACTTCCCTGACCAGGGACCATAAGGAGAATGCTCTCACCTCTCCTCCCAGTCAGTGTATGTCATATCTTGAAGCATTCCTGTCATTACTTCTATTTTTTAACCTGGAATGTATCAAGGACAACATGGCTCAGGGGGAAAGCATCAAAGGCATGGAGACACAGGTAGCCTTCAGTGAAGGAAAAATGCTACAGGAGGAACATATGGATCCTGCAGATCAGTATCTTGCAACCCCTAAGTGGGGTTAGAGACAGGGATTTGGCTTTTTTAACCCTCTCTGATGGTTGAGGACTTCTAGCGGGAGATAGGATTCACCTGACAAAGTGGAGAAAAGGCATCTTTGCCAAAACCCTGGCCCATCTGGTGAGAAAAACAGTATATCAGGGGCAACTAAGGTGTGTGGGGATGGCTCACACAACTGGAGAGATACACGCTGCAGGAAAGACAAGGAGGGAGTGTACTATCTCTGTAATGGGGCAGCTCAGATCTGTGGAGCTGTTCCATGGGAAGGGTGACTGGCTGAGTGAAAGCCTGTGGACAGGCCAGTAAAGCACAGCATCCTCCAAGGGCAGGAACAGTCCATCCTGATATTCAGTATGACAACTACATGTATCAAGAGGCTTGCTTGGATGAGCTCCAGTGCAAAAAGGTGCCATACAGCAGGTGGAAGCAGGGACAGGCTATAAAGAAGAAATTAAAAAACACCACCTATGCATATAGGAATGGTGTCAGGAAAGCCAAAGATCACCTCCAGTTTAAACTTGCAAGGATGTCAAGGGCAACAAAATATACTTCTACTGTTAGTAATAGCCCTTATTGTTACTAGCATGCCCTTGCAAGTCTGCTTTCTACCGTACTTTAAACATTAAGTCAGTCAATGCACCAATGTCATCATGAGATTTTCAGATGACTGAAGGCAAATATTGCACTCATCTTCAAAAAAGGTCCAAAATAATCACAGGCCAATCAATCTCTCTCCTGTCCCTAAGAAAATCAAGGAGCAAGGCCTCTTGAAAGAAATTCCTGGACACAAGAATGAGAGTGTGATTGTGACAATCAGCATGTAGTCTCCAATGGTTTTAAGTAATGTCTAAGTTACCTTATTGCCTTCTGTGATTAAATAATTGTTTGCGAAAAATAGGAATGTAGTGGATATCATTCACCTCAACTTTAGAAAAGTGTTTGACATGGTCTTTCATTATATTCTTGTATCAAAGTTAGAACATTAGGGTCTGTCTGTTTGGACAACTAGATGGACAAAAAATGGGAGGCTCAGAGGTAGTGGTCAACAGATTGCACTCCACCTGCAGGCCAGTAAAAATGGAGTATTGCAGAAACCTGTCCTGAGACCCATACTGCTTAATAAAACATTAGGCTTGTAAATAGTATCAAACTGGGTAGGAGTGAAGCTAGAGGGGTACGGTCCAGCTGATATATTGAAGAGCAGGACTGCCCTTAGAAAGGCTGGAGGAATGAACCAATATAAAACTTTAACAAGGACATATGCAAGATCCTGCACCTCAGAAGGAAGACCTCCTTGCAACAACACAGGCTTGTGAACTCCAAGAACTCCTGGTAGTGGCAGGCAGCAAGCTGCAAAGGAACCAACAGTGTGCCCTGGCAGCAAAGAGGCCCAGCAGCCTGGGCTATTTCAATAGATTGAAGTTAATTAACAGTAGACTGAAGGAAGTGATTAACACCCTTTACTCAGCACTCATTAGACTGCATCCAGAATACTGCGTTCAGTTTCGGACTCCCCAGTAGAAAAAAAACACTGACAAAACAGAGCAACTTCAACAGAAGCCACCAAAAAGTGGGGTCTGGAGCACTTGTCATGTGAGGAGAGGCTGGGGGATCTGGGTTTGTTCAGCCTGAAGGAGAGATGGCTTTAGGGGAACCTACCAGCAGCTTGCAGAGCTGCAGCAGAGCCTGTGGGGAGGTCAGTGAGCATACAGAGCCAGGCTCAATACATTTGTTGGACAGCAGAAAGACAAGGGACGACAGGCACAATTTGATATGAGGGGTTCAGACTGGACACTCAAGCATTGACACAGGCTGCACACAGAGGTTGTGCAGTCTCCACCTCTGAGATTTTTCAAGACTGTATGAAATCCTGAGTGCTTGGTCTGACCTCAGGACCTTCACACAGATCTGTGAAGCTCTTAAAACACATGGTCAGAGAACCTGAGAACCAGCTAAGTGGTAATAATGGGTAAAATGGCAGCCAAGCAGACCTTGGCTGATTTACAGAAAGACCCAGCTTCCATCAGCTCCAGCAGGAATCTCTAAACAATTATTGTTGAGGCACTACAGAGTACGAAATCATACATGAACCAAAAAGAGAAATCAGTCACTTAGCCAGACATATATATCTAGTAGACTTTTTAGTGTTATTAACTACCACATGATCAAGAAAGGATAAGCCTTTCCCAATCAGGATGTCAGGAACTGCATCACAACAGTAAATGAGCATTTCTTGTCTGGCAGTAAGCTAGCTGATACTGATGAAATTACAGAATCAACTAAGTTGGAAAAGACTTTGAGATGACTGAGTCCCACCTATTACACCTACGTGGATTATCCTGATGATCAGATCACCCCAGATCTGAGAAGTTCTGGACATCTACTAAAGGCTTCTGAGAACCATAGAGACTGAAGAATTTGCATACTTAATTCTATTTTTATTAGCTAGTTATAAACATGCAAAAGACAAAGGCAAGCAGCTATAGTTACCAAATCTTCCATGAAGACTCAGGACATTGTGCAGACTGAGAAGCATGAACAAAAACTGCTCATGGTCTTACCAAACCACAAAATACAGGAAATATAAGTGGCCAGGCCTGACTATCACACTAAAGAATGCAAATCAGGCCATGAGTCATTAAGTAATCTCTTTCCTCAACAGTTCCCTGGAATACACTACTGGATGAAATCAATATTTTAGAAGTCACGCTTGTCTAATCCTAAAATGGCTGAGGTTGGAATGAATGATTGGAAACCTCTGACTCCCGCCAACTATGTATCATAAACAACACCACTTAGACTGCTCAACACGCCTGAAATCACTGAAGTACAGAGTTTCTGAAAGGCCTCTGAGGTCAGTAGGAGGATGGAGAACACTCTTTTTTCTGGGCCAAAGAACTTTCAAAGGACAAAGCCTTAAGGAAATACTAAATTTCCTTCAGCACTCTGAAGTCATGATGAGCATCAGTTAAACAATGGAAAGCACAGAATAGAAGAATATGTCCGTTGCAAAAGAGCAAGGTAGAGAGATTTGAGAGTATTCCACTCTTTTAAAAATGGACTAGAAACATTCTCCAGTATCTGAAGGAAGGAGGAGGCTCTGAGAAAAACTGCAGCCTTGTTAAATAGCTTGAACCTATATTTGGTGCTAAGAGTGTGACAACCAGCATTCAGTTAGTCTGATTCCTTGTGTTATCTACTCATGGAGCGTATGCATTCCTAAAATACAATCTGGCACGTTCCAGCTTTCCCCAACACAAGAAGGAATGCCAGCTAGTCATAAAGGTATATTGGTTTCCTACTTATACAGAAGATTTGTATTTTGCTCAATTTTCTTGATTGACACACAGCCAGAAACCTCCAGATTGCCTACTGGGCTTCAAAACATCCCTGGCAGGAAGTGAGGTTCAGGAAGACATGCGTTACTGTGGAACAGGCTGTGATATCATCCTATCTCTTCATTGGGGGAAGAAGCAGAGACCATAATCCACTTCCACAAGCTCTCTGGAAAGGACCAGTGGTTATCAGGGTTTTCTGACCATACCCTGCCATTAGCTTAGTGTTTGCTTATTACCTTTTAACAGCTGGGCTCACAGACTTCAGCACCTGAAGCCAACCCAACTGACCTACCAGGGGTATGCTATCCACATGAGCAATCCTGGGAACCCAAGACAATGCTTTACAAGACTCATGCACCAGCCACAGGACAAAGATAGTTACATGCAACTTGCTCATGTGAGCTTTATCTTCTAACAGTGAGGAATCTAAGCAAAAATGTTGCCACATCATGCAACATCACAGAATGTTCCCAGATGCAGAAGTAGAAATGACTAAGGCAGAAGAGTGTAGATTTATTCTGCCAGCAGCTGTTGCTAGCTGGACAATGACAAAATAAACAAAGGCAACTCAGTTGAATATAGCAATTCAAGCAAATCTCCACAAGCAACTGGCAACAGAATGAATGGTAAACTCAGTAGTATCAGTTATTATAGTTATTAGCTATTATAGGGTCAGTCAGCAGTCATTCTGGTGTTTACCCAACTGACACAGGTTGATGACACTTGGACCAAATAGTTTAGATTTGGTACTTTTCCAAAAGTCAACAGGAACCTTTCACACATCTGGTAAGCTTGTGCAATAATACCATAGTTTTGATTGTTGTAGTAATGAGAAGGTAGACTAGAAGAATGTGCACCAGAAATCTTTTCCACAAGCCTCAAACGCATTAGTATCTTGGGAAAGCTGTATTCTTGGATATGGCTGAACCATTCACCATTTGCTGAATATGAACTCCTGAGTTGGACATGGCCTTTAAAGCTCACTCAGCCAGCTAGACCTGGAAATCAAGCTCCTGCTTGAATGAATCAGAACAATTTCTGGGTGGGTGTAGGTCATCCGTGCAGCAGAGACATGCCAAACGCAGCCTGGGTAGCACAATTCACCTACTGTGTGTAATGTACAAATGAAAAGAAGCCTTATACAACGTCAGCAAAAGAGGAAAAAGTGAGAAAAAAGTTAGGGGTCTAGAGAAGAGCAGCAGCATTAGTACGGCTGCTATCAGCATTGTGGCTGCCATGGTAACATGCAGGCACATATGCTGCATGCCAAGCAGGAGGTAGGCACTGCAAAATCTTTCAAGTCTCAAGTGAAGTCAGTAAACCAAAAGTTATAAAAAGAATCAGTAGTTCAAATTAATAACTCAAGATAGTTTTCCCAGCCTGAAAGGCAACTTTGATTCCAGTAATTGGTATTAACTGATTGAATGCCTTCTTGAAGCTGGCACTTGAGGAATATTTATGAAAAAATCACTTTGCTTTTCAACTGCAAATTCATAGCAAATATTTGACTCCAGGCCTTAGAAGTCCTTTGGTTCAAGGGTCAGGGCTATTGCAAAGGTGGATAAGAAGAGCCCTTGGCTGGAGCATAGGGGCAAGAAGGAAAACAAATATGACAGAATCTCTTTAATCCTTGTTGATACTACCCAGGGAGCAGCTTAAACTGGAAGAATTAGCATTGGCAAACAGTGAGAAACAGACAGGAGCACTTGAAACATGGAAAAACAGCAATATGGTAAATGGGGTTGATAAAAACAACCATCTCTCTTTGTGGGCCGCTGCTGTGCACATGCTGTGCCTTGCTATCTCCAGCTGGAGAACAAGAATGACACAAGATGCATCTGGGACAGAGGAAAAGGATGATAGCTTCCTCTTGTCTGTGTGCTTTGCTGGCTCTCTATCTAAACCTTCCCCTTTCTTGCATACGCTCACCTCATCAATGTTGGAGGAAAGAGGCCATGGGAGGAGGCAGATGTTGCAGCAGGCAACTGAGAACTATGAACACAAAACAGAAACACCCCCAGGGAAGGTAGGAGTTTCCCGAATCTTCCTTCTACCACTTAGTCACAGCTATGGCAGGGGGTGAAAGAAGACAAATGAATTACAAAAAGTTCTAAGGGAGCATGATAATAGAGACGGAAAGGGGAATACTCTATCTTCCTTGAAAATCCCAAACTCTCTCAGCATTTCTGACTCCTACAATCTAGTTACAAGACTGTGTTACCACGAGGTAGACAAAGGCATTGATTCAAGGCTCTTCAGCTGCCCCTATGTATCTAGGACACACAAGGCTCCAATAATGGAATCAGCTGCTGCTTATTCAGTTTCGATGAGAGTCCAGACACTTTCCAAAATGCTAATGAACTGTCCCACAAGAATTTGTTCTAATAACCACACTTAAGGTTTGCAGATCCTTACCTGAGAACTTGCATGGTGTGGTGCAAATATGGTTACTCAGGCACTACCTCTAGTTGCATCACCAAAATGAACACAGTATTGATGAGGAAAAGGAACTCAGGACAGATATTTGGCTCAGAAACATGCATTAAGTGCTTCACTGCCCTGAGAGAAGACACAAGTGAAGTTCATAAAGAGGACAATGACTGTAGCAGCAGGAAAAGAGAAGTGAAAACATAACAGTATAAAATGTAGTATATTAATGCATTATAGTTTGTAAGCACCTTAAAGTATCAGCTTCTTGTATGTTTTCTCATCCCTTTCTCTTCACAAGAAAGGCAACAGGCATGAGAGCTGAAGGATACAAGCAAGCAAACTTGGTAAACCAGCCTAGCAAGCACTGAGACACTTGTGAGAGAGAATGAGAGTCAGGAGCAAGTCTCAGCGGCATGGACAAGGAGCATGCCAAAGAGAGGGTGCTCCACCATACTGAGCATTAACTTGATGATTGTCATCCTGATGAACAGCATATTAAGATACTGTAATGACTCAAAGAGAGGAGGCATGATGGTCAAGCCACTGATGCAATAGCATCAACAATTTGAAAAGACTGAGGTGGGGTTGACTTTAGCACACAAAATCTAAGAAGAGGCTGCAGTGAAAGATGAGTATGAATGGTAACAGAAAAAAAGGCGTATTTTAACAGAAAAAAGGGAACATGGTGGAGGAATCTGACATGGGTAAATTATGTTCAGAGAAACAAAAATCCCAAACTTCTTTAATTATAGAGGGATTATATTTCTAGACATTACAGCTCCAAGGGCAACTTTCTAAATGTAATCCTCTCTTCATCAAGGGTGTGTCTGAACACAGATGCATGCTCTGAGCTAGGGTGTGAATTCACAGGACATTTTGTACACTACACTAATTGCCATATGAGTTCACTTACAGCTCTAGTCTCAAAATACTTGGAACTACACTGAAAATTGGTAGGACCAAAAAAGTTTTATTCTCGTTGTGCCAGTGTTACCATCTCAAGAACAATGCACAAGTATTTCTGCAGGCCTGCTGTGAGCTAGATCAAGGAATGAAACTGAGTCATTATGAACTGCTTATTTTCTTACATCAATTTCAAACTTGGGATAAATTCCTCAGTCTGAGCCACTTGGTAATCACACACACTCTTTAATTAATGCATCAAGGCGCGTTCTTTGGGAGCCATCTATAATGACTTGAGGAATAAAGCCCAAAGAATTCCTATGCAAGGCCATGTGTTCCTTTCAGAAAGCAGAGGGAACTACTTTACACCTAAGAGCCCATAGAAGGAAACTGGTGCACAGCAGCCAGTATCCTGAAAAATTCACATCTTGACTTACTGCATATAAACTCGTTCATACAGAAAAGCCCTGCAGCTCCACAGAGGCAAAAAGCAGTTCTAGAAGGGCTATAAACTGCTTTCTTGAGCCTACTGGGAAGGGAATTGAATGCATGTAAATATGTATTATATATATGGTGGGTTTATGAAAATTAAAAGGGTTTGTATGATTATATACCAATGTGATACTCCATCTCAGTAATACCCTCTTACAAATCCTGAATTGGGCTGAGATATTTTATTATACTAACACATAACACATACACTAAACAGAAAAGAAGGCAGTCTTCCTTTTCTTATATGTTACTACCTTAGACATTCTCACACCTGCTGACCAGCTTGCAGTACAAAAGCTCCCACGCTGGGTTAAAGCTTGGTTTGCTCCCTGTATAGCAGCATTTGAAGTAGTGGCCATAGCAATGGAAATAATCTCTGCTCTTGAACCAGCCAGCATATCTGTTTAGAACAATTCTTAGAAACCACACTTGGCTATGTCTTGCCCAAGAAAACAAGTAAAATTTCCTCCCTTTGAACCATGATTTATGATTATCAACCCTTTCCTTTTCATATTTTGTGTTTTTCACACAGCACAATCATTCCACTCCTATCACCCAAAACCAATTCACCTGGCAGGTGCTTCTAAGATGAGCAAGTATTCCCACATTCTGTAAGAGAAACACAATTTTGATCATGAAGACTCATTTCTAGCTTACTGAATATTTGTACTTTCTTTATGGGGACCATACATCAGACCAAATTTCCACATAACTCCTATAGACACCTTTATGAATACCTCAGTGAGTGACAGGTAGAATATAATCCTGGAATGGCATTTATATAAATGCAGGAGAAAAAACAGCAACAAAGACCCTTTAACCTCCCCCAATCCAGCTCTTCTGCTAATATTGGCGGTTTAGATCAAGTTCCAATTATAGCTCACTGAATAACCTGCTAATAAAATAACTGATCCAAGCCAATTTTGAAATAGATATGAAGAACTTTTGCTGCAAACTTCTAAAACACAGGATATTATAGTCTAGCCTCTGCTTCTACAGGTGATTGCTTGAAAGGGTTTAAAAAAAAAAAAAAGAAGAAACCAGATTTCTCAAGAAACAAGAGATTAGGAGATACAATCTCACTGAGGCTGGACCATCCTCACTATATTCACAGATTACTCAATACATTTACAGGTGGGATGTTGTGTCTGGTAACATAATCCCACACCAGTAAACAGGCAAACTGAGTGTAATGAGATCTACTGATCTTCCTTGTAAAAGACTTAACAGCATTTGTTGTGATGCTGGCATGTGAAATCATAAGAGGACAAACTCAAAATCTGAAACAGATATCAACATTAATTTTATTTGATGAAATCCACAATCAACTTTATATTATTGTGCAGTTTGGGTATGCTTTTTTCCTCCCCAAAGCAGTTTCCTTCCTGTCTGTTGCAATTTAGTCCTCAAACTGTTGTTGCTGTCTCGGCTCCTTTTAATGACTCGATGCTGTCATTTTATTCCATGTTCAAGGCTGTTGGCTCACTGCCATACAGTCAAGCATTCCTAATATTCATGAATTGATTAAATGATAACCTAAAGTGGCCTAGATAATAGGTTTGATATGATCATTTATGAATATGGAGGAAAGGATGTAAGAACTATCAGAGGCAAAAAAGTGACATTAGCCCATAGGAAGTTCAGGGGAGGATCTCAATGTATGTATCCCACAGGGAAAGAAGAAACACTGATCTCAGAAAAAAAATAATTGGAATAAATTTATTCAAATCCAAACAACCATGTCACATCACCAAAACAAAACAAGATGGACTCTCCCTCTACAAATAACACTATTTTCTCTCACATGCTTCCTTCATCCTTCCTCATTGATTAACAAAGAGTTTAAGACTGTGAGCAACTAATACCTTATAGCTGTAAAAAAAGGCAGCTGCTGTGAAGCTGGTAGGCTAATGAAAAGGATAGAGGCAGTTTCTTGCATCTACCTCCACTTCCTTCCACTAATAAAAAAAAGACAGTATTAGTACAATGCATCAGAGAAGGCTGTCATAAAATCCTAAAGTCATTTAGGTTGGAAAAGACTTCTAAGATCAAGTCCAACTGTTAACCCAGCACTGCCAAGTTCACCAGCAAACCATGTTCCTGACTGCCACATCTACATGTCTCTTCAATACCTCCAGGGACAGTGACACAACCACTTCCCTGGGCAGCCTGTTCCAATGCTTAACAACCCCTACCATGAAGAATTTTTCCCTCATATCCAATGTAAACCTTCCCTGGTGCAACTTAAAGCCATTTCCTCTTGACCTTGTTACCTGGAAGAAGACACTAATCCCCACATGGCTGCACCCTCCTTTCAGGCAGTTGCAGAGAGTGATGAGGTCTCCCCTTAGCCTCCTTTTCTCCAGGCTGAACCCCCAGCTCCCTCAGCTGCTCCTCACAGGAATTGTGCTCCAAACCCTTCCCCAGCTCTGTTGCCTTTCTCTGGACACGCTCCAGCCCCTCAATGTCTTTCTTGCAGTGAGGGGCCCAGAACTGAACACAGGGTTGGAGGTGTGGCCTCACCAGTGCTGAGCACAGGGGGACGGTCACTGCCCTGCTCCTGCTGGCCACAGCAGAGCTGACCCAGGCCAGGATGCCATCGGCCTTCTTGGCCACCTGGGCACACCCTGGCTCATGTTCAGCTGCTGTTGTCCAGCACCCCCAGGTCCTTTTCCACCAGGCAGCTTCCCAGCCACTGCCCCCAGCCTGCAGTGCTGCCTGGGGTTGTTGTGACCCAAGGGCAGGACCTGGCACTTGGCCTTGCTGAACCTCCTACAATTGGTCTTGACATCCAGCATGTCCAGATCCCTCTGCAGGGCCTTCCTCCCATCCAGCAAATCAACACTCTCACCCAACTTGGTGTCATCTGCAAATTTACTAATGACATACTAAGGGCACACTTGATCCCTTCATCTAGATCATCAGTGAAGATACGAAACAGGATTGGGCCCAGCACTGAACCGTGGGAACACCACTTTGTGACCAGCCCCCAGTTGAATGTAATTTCATTCCCATCAGTCTCTAGGTGCAGCCATCCAGACAGTCTTTTACCCAGTGAGCAGCCAGTTTCTCCAGGAGAATGCTGTGGAAAATGGTGTCAAAGGCTTTACTAAAACCCAGGTAGACAATATCTTTTTCCTCATTCACTAAGCAGATAATCTTGCTTTAGAAGGAGACCAGGTTAATCAAGCAAACCCTTGGCAATGAAGAGAAGGTCCATATTATTCCACATTATGTGAAGCAATACTGGGCAACCAAAGAGAAGTTAGCACTGGCACAGAATTATGAACATAAATCATCACATGTCCTGACATCAGCAATTTTGATTTAAACTGATGAGAGCAAGAGCCTGAGTCACTCAGTGAGCACACAAACAGGAGCAGCTCTAGACTCAGAGAGAGTGTATCTGCAAGTGCATGAGTGAAGCAATATTTCCCATAACCCAAGTTACTGAGCCAGCCGACAAGGTGCTGTTATGGAAATGGTTCCGTGCACAAGTGTAGTGCAGCATTGCCTAGAAGATCCAGCAGCAGAGCAGGAGCCTACCATGTCAGGGACATATAAAAGCAAAATAAAGACACAGCCCATAATATAAAGAGCTAGTATTTAGTTGATCTTAACTTTTTCAAGTTTTTGTGTTTTGTTAAACTCTTTGCTCAAACCTTTGTGACACTGATCCATAATTTTTATTTAATTTTACACAATTCACTTTTTATTTACCTGGGATTCACATATACTATTTAAAAAAACATCAAAAAATATTAATTATGCTAGACAGATGTCAAACTGTTACTTGACTGTTTTGTCAAGTCAGCTTTGTATGCACAGGATTTTGCTAACAAAAGTAAATTTATTTCACTCAGGATATAAGCTTAAAGAACAGCAGCTCCAGGGATCCTTACAAATTCAGCTTTGCTACAAATTCAGCAGCAAGGGGGTATTCATCTATGGAAAGTAATTTTCTGTTGACACTGGATTATCAGCTAAACTTTTTCAATATATTTTTTTTTTTACCTGACAGACAGTTCTGAACTATGGCTACATCGGTGTTATCGAAGTATGATGGGATGAATCTTGGAAAAAATTTATTACACAGCTAGTGTTTTAATAGGTTGTCATCTTTCATCTGATCATTTGTAACAGGATAATCAATATCTATTTCCTTCCACTGACCTCACACTTTAAATAAGTTTTCCTTACCATTACATAAAAAAAAGAGACAAGTCATAGTTACAGAAATCCTAACCAGGTTTGTTACATAACATTTCCAGTCTTGTGCAAAGCAAGCTTTCTCTTCATATTCATAACATTTTACACTACCTACCTTCTGCGTTAAGATGCATGGTTTCCAGAGGTCCAATAAATGCGTATCGCATTCCCAATCCATCAGACATCACAAGGTCTAGATCAGTAGGAGATATTACTCCTTCCTAAGCAGCAAAAGTACAACAGGAAGGAAGACTGATGAATGTTTGCTTTTAACACAAAATTCCCCATTTTTTGTATATAATTACAAAATTAGGGAAGTAATAAAAACTAAGGCTAGAAACAGCAGTTAAGATTTCAAAGAGAAAAACACAACTGTTTGCCAAAAATGTCCATCTACTATGAAAGCTTTCCTATGGTTCAGCATATGCATTCGTTCATATCTCTAGGACTGTACTTCGTAGTCCCAGAAACTGAGAATTGGAGAAGAAAGCAAGCATGACACTCTTAATAGTACATGGCCAAAAGAGTTTATATAAAATGCAATTATACCAACCCTTTCAAATACAGGAATTTTGGCTAAATGTTACACCTCCCTTCATATTCTTTTAGTTCTGGATTTTTGGGCAGAGTCTCAATTAGCAGAATGGTGGTGCACCAGTGGATACTGCTCCTGAGGCCACCTGCAAAAAAGGCTGGGTCCAAACATGTAGGCAATGCAGTTGCCACTCCCTTCCACAAAATTCACCCAATATTCAATCTACTCAGCCTTAACCTGCCCAGGGTTCTCGAGTTCATTGACAGCCTCACATCTCAAGAGCCGGGAGGATATGGAGCAAGCAAAATGAAGCACTTCTCTTGTTAAAAGTTGAGCATTGCTATTCCACCCACGTGCAGCACTTACAAGAAAGCCAATGCCTCCATCAGGTTGGGGCAAGCCCAGAAAGGCTTGTAAAAAGTGATTTATAGTTCTTTACCTGAACAGATTTACTTGAGAAGAATACTATTTATTATATGAGGTTGTTTTCCACCTACTAGAAAGATATGACTTAATGAAGACTTGTTCTAACCACTTCCATCAGGTTTCGAGAACTTGTCCTCTTTATTCCCAGAGACATGAAAACATTTTTATGTTTTCATAAAAACATAAAAATCCACCTTCCTTGGGTAGGAAGGTGGAAGAGATGCTGAACTGCTTCTAGTTTATCTTTTTACCCTACTCTGAGGTGCTCAGCCTATTCAGTGCCTCTTCCTTAACAAGCCCCTTTAAGCTTCAGAATACTCATACTCATTTACTCATCTGCTTGGACAAAACCATATAATTTTTGGTTAAATTTCTCTCTTGCAAGGCCCTGTCTGAATGCTCCTTTGTATCACACAGTCATGGGCTAGAGTTACAGGCACGCAGGACAGTTCTTCTGATCTGCAGTAGACATTGACATCTGAGCTAGACATCTAGACTCTCTTTATAATCACCAGGGGGAAAAAGGAAATCAGCATCCTAAAGCAGGCATCTAGAGTAGGTAAGATGAGTTGTGTCCTAAAAAGCCCTAATTCTCTTCACCAGCTGAAAGATGAGTAAGAAGCTTAGATATCACTGTCTACATTTTCAAGATCCCATCTTAAATGAGCTGAATCTCACCCACAGTGTCTTCCTGTGTCCATGATTTACATAATCTACTGCTACTTTAAAAGAAACTTAAAAGCCACAAATCAACATAACTTCTACAGCTGGCCACAGACATTAAGTTTAATCATCTCAGGCTTAAACTGAGACTTCTGTAAGACAACCTCAAGACTCAACCTGCTAGTAGGCATTGTTCCTATCAACCAAGCTGGTCTGAATCCCTGTTGCAGAACTCTATTTTGAAAAGGAAATATGATGTAAATATTAAGATCTATGTACCATATATGGAACACACAGTTCTCCTAACAATTAGCCAAAAAATGGCAGGGATAAGAAAGCATTATTTTCTTCAAATTAAAGGTAAGGTAAGACCATGTTTCATAGACATGGTAAGGTAACTCATCTAGAGGCAGATAGAAAGGTCCACCTAAAGACTAAACAAAAACCTCAGAGAGAATTCAGATTACAGACCAGCATCAGAGTAATAACACAGACTCCATACGTTCTGTGAAAGCTTTTTCCCCTGACATGGCAACACAATGTCTCTGAACAACATCAGCAAAGTCAACAAAAGTGTTCTTCTGTTAGAAGTGCTTCATCCAAACAATGAGTTGTGCTGGTAAAGCTGTGCTTGATGAGTGGCTCCCCCCTGCCCCCCCAGCTGACATGGATTTGTGGACAAAAGACTAACCACAAATTCAAGACAAGCATTTGAACCACAGTGGCAGTTAAAAACTGTAAACATAATGTTAAAAGAGTTAACAGGCTCTTGGAGTACTTCAGAATCATTGCAAATTAATTTCCAAATTAATAACATACTTTCTTTGGATACCATAGTCCTCATATATTTGAAGACCACGTGCCCTCAGAATAATGAGTGCTTTGCTCTTAGCCTTTTGACTCTAGCTGCAATTTGATGTTTGCAGCTGCTAAAAGGCAAAAATTGTTGCAACCAGAAGGAAACCATGACAGATCCCTTCAGTATGAGGGATACAGTGTTCCATACAAATAAGCTCAGCTTCTTGCTGTCCAAAAGACTCTTCTTAAGAAAAAATTTTTACTTCTCTTCATAAATTAAGAACACATAAATGATAAACAAGTTAGACCTTCCTACCCTAAGCAATAACTCTGCTCCCATTTATGGCAAGATCATCAGTTAGTGGAATGATTCACCAGGCTGCAAGGTCAGCAAGGTGTCTTCCACAAGGATTGATGTTTATGCTAAGAACTAAACAAGAAAGAGTTCCTATCCAGTTTCACTAAGTGTAGGTGTGAATTAATCTTTCCAAGGGGATTTTTCATCCTGGATTACCCTTCTGGTAAGCTTCTGCCTCCAGCACTTGTCAGAAGGAAGAGGAAGTATGGTAGGAGTTCACTAGAAGCTCTTACAGCTACAGAATTTAAATTAAAATAAATTCCACCAAAATCAGTGATCCCAATGACCAGTCAAATTTCAAAATCTAGACTATGTCAGAATTCTCCACACTTCTTACAACAACATTTATATACCACAATCTCATTTTCCTAGAGATTCGTTATAACCTCCAGTGATACCACAGGATTATCCTAATGAACCTTTGGTACTTTATTAGTGCTTCTTCCCATGCAGGGACACTTTTCACCTTTCCAGAAGCCTGTGGTGGTTCTGCATTAGGCTCTGACCCAACCTGCTTGGTTTTAATCAGCAGTCTTTCTTTTCATCTCTGAGTCACGCCCACATCGCAACTTCTGTCACGGACTTGGTTTGTAATCACACCAAATGTAATGGCCAAAAACCGTCGCAATCTTACTTTTTCTAATTCTACCAATTCATCATGTTCTCCTATTCACTCCAGGACTTCACTGCCTCCTGGACCACATCTTTTCTGTTTCCAAATCTGCCACTTCATCCTCTCTATTTCCCAAATTCAGTATTCTTTTTTTTTTCTCTCTAATTGCCACTAATACATGCATTCTGTCTCAGCAGTACTTGTTACACCCTCCTCTTCCACTATCACTTCAATCAAGTCCCTTCCATCTACACCCTGATGAGATCTTTTTCCAGTCCTGTCATTTTCAGCAGATGACTTTTCTCCTATATCCCCCTACATCTTTCCATTTCATAATGTTTAAGAAACTTGTCCTACACACTTCACACCTCCTTGCTTTGCCAGCCTCTATTGTCCTTCTTCCATGGCACCCTCGCTCACCTCACCCTGTAAGAAACAGTATCAACACTATTTCTCTTCCTGTCCCTTTAAACTTCCTTTTTATGATGTTTCCCCTTTTATGAGGCACTGTAACTAAATATTTAATCTTACACCTTATATTCAATCTTTTGGAAAAAGTGTCTGAATAACACTGTAGTATAATCAATAGTAAGGAATTTGGACTTTGAAAGTCTTGCCAGCATTAAAAGTCTGCTAAGCTTTTCTCACTTGAGAAAAGAGAGGTACATAAATTAATGATTGAAGCCAACGCACCTGATTGCCACAAAAACAAATTAAAATGGACACATAGCCAAACCATGACTTAATTTTCCAGAAGATTAACAAAAACTGAACAGCTGTCCATTCTTCTCATGTTTTACAGTGACTATAACATAAAAGAAAATCCACTTTAAAGAAAAAAAAACACATTGAGACAATATTAAAATCTTATGCAGAGATAAGTAGAGTATTTGCACAATCCATCCTGTAACAGTTTTAACAGCTCTTAAAAGCAGTGAACTCCTAAATTATGTCAAGGTTAAAAAACTGTCACACTCCACCTGCTATCTCTGCTGCTGTATTTTATGACCTCTTTGCAAATTGCAGGTGATACTTAGGAAAATATTCAAAAAATATTTCACTCAGTGATCCATAGTTAAATATGGATCACATTTAAATGTTAAATGACAGTTAAATGACAATCATAGCTACTCACAGTAAGGCTTGAGACTCCTGAACTGAAGCGTTGGTAAAACTGTTTGGTTGTTATTTTCTGGATTATGTTAACCAAAATTTTACCTTCAGAACAAGATAAAGTCAAGCTATTTAATTAATAGCCCTTGCAACCTTAAACTACTCTAAAATGTAGTAGTAAAAGTACAAAAGTAATGATGTCTGTAGTGCACAGTGTGCTTCCCAGGCAAAAAAAGGCATTAAGTTTCTGCTCCAAGAGTTATGAACAAAATCAGACACACCAGTGACCATTGTCAATGCAGATGTGAGAAAGCAAATAAATGGTAACAGAGAATAACAGAGAAAGCAGTTTGAGGTATTTTTCCTGTTACTGGCTAAGGATTATTCTAATGGTTCCAAACTGGTAATATAAAAATTTAGGGTTGACAAGAGAGGAATAAGGATCTTCAACCTCAACATCTCACAGAACTTATTTTACTCTCATCTTTATCAGCTTTGCAACATTTCTACTAGAGCCCTAACAATTGAATACATGAATAAGAAACCTACATGAACGCCAGTCTCAGATAGGCTATGAAGTCCTACAAAAAGTTCTCAGATACATGACCTTAAAGAGACGGAAGGCAGTGCTCTCACTATCTGCTTTATCATGGAATTAATGTGGAGCATGAGGAGACAGAGATAACTGATACAAGAAATTCCTGCCACAAACACACTGCCCAAAGACTTATGACTTGCAAGTCAAAGCAATCTTTGAAAAGATATCTTGTCACTAAAAGACTAACTCAGACCCAAAATGAAACACCTCCTTGTAGCACTCTTGCTTCAAAGAGAAGCACTTGTTTGAATTATATCTTTTAGACCCATAAATGAATTCATGGTCTTTGCATCTAAGTTCTTGTAAAGTCAAACTTCTGCATTCTGTAATCTACATTCCTTATTATCCAGATAAACACAGTTCTCAGCATTCAACAGTACATCTCCAAATGAGTTTTCTTTCTCCTACTTTCCAACAAATCGGATCTCAATTTTCAAGCCTATTAATTTTTTACCACTTTACCACCACACTTCCCACTCCCACATTCAGTCCAGTCCTATATTCAAAGCACTCATTTTGTACCCAGCTGTAAGATCCCAGACTCCCTATGTGTGCAGCTGGGAACCCCAGCACCTTCAGAAAAGCAAACTGTATCCCAATACTCAGGTTTCTCATTGCTACTTTAATCTCTTTGCCCTGAATTATGCTCCTCTCTGTACTCCAGCATCCAAGCAATTGCCACATGCAATTTGGGCACCATGTGGAGTCTTGAGCCTGCACCCAGATTTCTATGCTGGCAGAGCCTTACATCGAATTTCTGGTTGTGTTAAAAGTGTGTCCCACTCTTGGACCCACATGGCAGAAGTCAGTGAGCCCCACATAACATGCAGCAAGCAGATATCTTTACCACATTTCTTTCTACACAGCCACATTTTTACTTCCATGCTCTGTATCAGAGCCTTTCTCCCACTACATGATTCTTTGCCCATGTCTCATCCATCCCAACACAGCACTGCTAAAGAAAAGAGAAAGACTGACAGGTTGTCAGTTTTCCAGACAGATTTGGGAACTAAAACATATTCTGCGAGCTAATCAGCCTATTTATTATAACATTTTCAAAATAAATATTTTAGGTACAGCTGTACTGCATGTCTGTCCGACCACCAATGACTTTAACAGGACATTAGGGGTTCTACTAGAGAAACTTCCACTAGTTTCTTTAATTAAGTAAGTTCAACTGACTGAAAAAAACCCAAAAAATACCCCAGCCTGTGGCAGCAGCTCTCTAGCCACAGAGAGCAGGCACAGACTTTCCCAGGCATTTTCCCAGGGAAGGCTGCAAGAAGATCAGAGAAAAGAATGAGAAACAATTATTATCTCCACTTGTTGCATCTGCTGTTGTGCTCATGTGGAATGTGTCATGGAGATTTGTTTACCAAAGGGCGATTTCTTAATTGGACACTGGATGGTGTTTGGATGGATTGACCAATTAGGTCAAAGCTGTGTCAGATGGACTGCAAGTTTCTTAATAAGTATAATATAATATAGTGTAGGAAGACACAATAGGAGCCAATGCTGATTATTACCCAGCTGGCGGCCTGCAGCGACACCAACCAACCAACAAAAACCCCAACAAAGTAACACAATGATCCCCCAGTGCTTCTCAGAGTAATGAAAACATTTGTTCAAGATGTAACCAATGTGAGTAAAACTTGATTTTTAGGAGTCTCTCAAAAACAGAGTTGGGGAGATTTATGTTTTCAACAGTAAGAACTGGAAAGTGACTCCACAATCAGAGTAATTATGTTTCCCTATTTGGAAAGTGGAATACACCAAAAGAACGTGGCTTTCAATAAAAATTACAAAGTTGGCAGCACAACAGTAGAAACACAAACTGGCCCAGGCCTGCAGTTCTCACCTATCTGCAATGATTCTCCTCCCATCAAAGGCACTGTGCAGCCTGAAGTCACACAGCTGAAACTATACACCTTTGACAGCTGCTATTGTTCAGGCTTCTGGAATGGAAATATGGCCACCAAAGTTGTTACTGTTTAAATGTGTATTTGGCTGAAACACAATAAAATTATACAAGAACAGAACAACTTGGAAACTTTGATTTACAACAAAAGCAACCTCCTATATCTGTCAGTCCTTCAAGCACTATTTTATTACTATTCACATAACCACCACTGCCACAAAAGCATCCATACAACAGGTTTGCCTCAACTTAGTACTTCCTTTCCAACGGCAGCCCATAAAGTGTTCTTAAATTCCCTCCACAGCAAGACCAAACAGAGAATGATACTTTTAGGGATATGTACTGTACTGCCTCAGGTCCCAGCAGTCCAGGCTTTGAGACTTTGAAGGTGGAGGTTGCTTCTGCACAGTCCAACATGAATGTGTCTAAATGATCCCTGGATCCACTGAAATTTTTAGCATCCTAGGTTACTATCACAGTGGCTTCCACCACTGAGTTTATGCTCTCAGAAATGTGAAAGAATCCTGTTAGATTTTTGAGGCATTGCCTGAATGCCTGTGCTGACCATGGGTGACTGGTCCACAAGGCATAACAGGCACAAACTATAAACTCAAAAACTTACATCTGAATGGGAAGAAAAAAATTCTTTACTTTGAAGGTGACAGAACACTGGAGCAGGACGCCCAATGAGAATGAATATTCTCCTCTGAAGTTATTCAAAATCCACCTAGGCATGATCCTGTGCAACCTGCTGTAGTAGGGGGGTGGGAATAGATCTCCAAAGGTCCCTTCCAACCCAAACTATTCTGTGATTGTACATTACTGTCTTTTCTATTCTATGTTTTCCAACATGACTACAGCTTTCTGAAAGTGTTTTTCTTATCATAAATTTGAGACTTTGTATTCAAAGTTTAACAACAGAATCCATTAAAAAAATTAAACAAACATTTCCAGTAGTAGATCAGTTCCTTCCTCACAACACTTACTGTTTTACTTACTGTTATTCACCACCTCCTTTACACTGTTGTATTATGTTGCTAGTGAAAGTCAGCTACAAGTAAGCAAAATCAGTTCAGCAACTGATTTTGTTTAAACATGTATTTGGAAGTGTTTATGTTTAAGATTATTTTTAAACACTTCTTTGGAAAAAGAGTTGCTTTGTTTCCAGTAATATTATCTTAGTTTTAAGATCTTTACCTGTATTTGTGTGCATGGTTGTTTTAAACAGCTTGAAAAATCGAAACATTTCATAACAAAAAAGTAAGTCTTATTAAAGCCCAGTTGAAACTCTTCTCAAGAGAATAGCAACAGACTCATAACCCAGCTCCTGATGATGAAAGATCAGACTTTTCAGCACAGAACAACTAACTGTGGGAAAAGCTGAAGGCACACAAACAAATCATTCTCAGCTAGAAGTCTGAATGGGCAGGAGGAGAAATCTGTCTTTACTTAAAAGTATCAAGTAACAGTTAAACCTATGAGTGCAGCTCCTGAAAGGCCAAAGAGAAAACCATTTAAAATATTTTCATGACCACTGTACAGTAGGCCAACAACACTAGAAAAAAACAAACACGAAATGATGGGACACCTACAAAAACAAAAATTGGTATTTTGAGTCCTGCTTTTAACATAATTCTTTTGATTTTCCTGAAGAGTATTCTGAAAAAAGAAAGCAGGATAAACAATAATTTTTATTATCACATATCACCTCATTTTTGTCAGTCTTTGCTTTTTATAACTGACATCACTTTTTACTAGGCTTAATTTACATTTAAATATACATTTTATGTTCATAAGGGACGACTGAACAAAGATGACACAAATTTAAAGGATGTTTAAATATAAAACCTCACTCATCACATCTACAGAAGAACTGAAAAATCGTATCTACAAGAACTGAAAAAAAAAAGATATACATACACCCACAAGTCTCCAAGCTTCACTTATCACTGCATACTGTAGTCGATTCAGAACAAACCCCTCGATTTCTCTGTTTAGTTTGACAGGAGACTGACCAATCTTCTTCATCAGGGCATATGTTCTCTCTGTTGTAGAAGGATCTGTTTCTGGATGAGGAACAATTTCAACCAAAGGCACAAAGTAAGGTGGATTTACCTCAAGAAGAAAGACAAAAGAAGAACATCAGCCACCAACAGAACAAGTTAATATAAAGCTGGCACTAACTTGGATAATTTCCAGTGAACACAGCAAGCCTGATATTCAGACCTTGAAAGACTTCACCAATCCAATAAAAGCTGGTGCATTAATTCAAATTAAAAGAAATAATTAAACTTGCATTAAATCAAACTGTTTAACCCCAGCAAAATTCATGGAGCTACACCAGAGATGACAGCACTCAAACAATACTAGAAGACTTTATTCTGACTTGAGGAACAGTTTGCTCAATATTCAGGCTGTTTATTGTTGTAAGACATATGGTCACCACCTGTCTTTCCAAATTAAGCAAGGCATTTCCTTTTAGACAGTCAGGAACTTTATAACAAAAGTATTGCTAAACACCACCTGTAAGATGCAACACTTTACAGATAAGCAGCTACTGGCCCAAGCCTGTAAATATATGCTTAATATAGTAACAGATATCAAACAAACCCTACTTTGAAAATGTTGCAGAACAGGTTACCTCCAAACACTGTACTTAGAAAAAAATTAATTACCTCTCCCTGACTCTTCCCAAATGTACTTTCTCATCAAGTCAAGACCTTTGTGTTATGTATTTTTGAAGTAAAAAACAAAAAATCCTAAAGAACATCCTGAAACAGCTAAAAGTTCTTCAGGTCATAGTGTAATAGATAGTTAAGCTGCATGCATTCTCTTTCCAAAGTAGCAGTCCTTCAGCTGTACTTTTAAAGGTGTTAAATTCAGCTCTCCATCTAGTTCCAAGCAATAGAAGGGGCTAACATATAATAAATTACTACCAGGAGTAACACTGATATTTGAAGGATGGTAATTAACTACTGATTCCTTCATCATGCGCCCTTGCAGTCAACTACTCTTAACTATGCTCCTGTAAATGCAAGTAGAGAATTTAGCCACAGGAATGTGCAAGTAGCCTTTCTTCCCTGCATGTTCTTTCTTTTCAGTATTTACAAGGTTCCCTGTTCCTGCAGGGCCTGCCATGTGCTCTAACTACTGATGTAACACACTTCATTCCTTTTAGAGGGCCTTGTGTCCCAACACAGCCTCTCTCACATCAGTATCTCTGCAGTGCCACCAGCAATGCTGACAACAGTGTGGTGGATGGACACCATCCAGTGGTGCCAGGCAACTGAGCAAGACCCAAGCGAGCACCAAGACATTCTCTGAGGCTTTTCTAAACTTTAAGTATATCACAGGTTCCAGTCAGAAAAAGGACAAGTTGATTGTTGGGAGAGACTAAGGCTATTAAAAATTTATTTGAAGATTACTGTTAACAGTGATCTTATTGAAATATTCCATTTCATGAAGTTGGCACAGGGAGCATATGGGTGTGTTCACTGAGGAGACACAGGAAGACAATTTTTTAGGAGTGAGATAATAGATATTGGTAAAAACTGAAAGTGGTAGAACATAGATGAAATATGGAATGGTGGAAAGTTTCTAAAAATGAGAAGTATTTCAGGAAACACAAGGTCACCTTCGCATAACAAAGTCACAGCTAAGAAATGAGATGATGAAGAAAACACTGAGAAGAATTACGTTACACAAAAGCTGTCAACAAACATAATTATTAATTTTAATAGACCAGTAATAAGATTGGAACAAAAATCAGAAGACAAAACCAATTTCTAACAGGAGTAGTGGAGTTAAAAAATAATCTAAGAGAGTTTAATGCACTTTTAAAGTTATTTGATTGCAGGGTTTCCTGTATAACAGGGGAGTTCAGTCAGTGGCACAGTCTCCTCTAGCCCCATATTTCTAGTTTTGTGATCTAGCAGGCTTATACAGTATATGAGAAGAGAACCACACTGCAGCAGACCTCTATTGATCCACTGCCTGAAACTACTTACAGAGAACAGCTGTACCTGCTTTGTACTGTAACGTAAGTATTGTGTGCATTTCTATCATACAGCTGTGCTGTGAGATTTTTTTTTCTCTCACTACTGAACTATGGTAAGCAAAGGGATGAACTTCTTCTGCCTTTTGGACACTTCATTTCATTTAATTTCAACACCCTCACCCATGCCAGAGGCTCTACAACTCCAGCTTTTAATTTTTCTGGTATATCAAATTCCACACTTGTTTTCAGTGTCTTGCAGAGCTGCTTGCTTCCTGCAGCCACCAAATCCTACTATTGCATTCAAGATCTTAGTAAAAAATAAAACAAAACAAAAAAACCCACGCAAAGTCAACAACTACTACAAAGCAGGCATGTTTCCTGATGCAGAAAGCCCCCTGGAAGAGTACACTAGTTTACAGCTTCTTTGGTATGCTCATTACAGCTGAGTGAAGCTGCAATTACGAAAAAAACCAGTCTCATTTGGACTGCAAAGCCATTTGGGAACAATTAGACATTTTAAGATATCCAGAGAGTTCGCTTTGACAAAATACATATCCTTGCCACAGAAACGTAGAAGACTGCAGTTCAGACAAAGTCATCTAGTACAGACCAACTTGGGAAAACAGTAAGAAAGAGTACAGTAAAATCAAAGACTGACAAACAGCCAGGAACTGGTTTAAAAAACTTCTATAGTTAGTTAATATAGAAATATAGAAATGTTAAAGAGACATTATCTCTTCTCTTGAGCATGCCCAGGGAATTGACATTTACTTTACACTCTGAGGGATACCCAGCAGAGACATCATGTAATTACCAAACTGCAGAGACCAGGGCAGCACCTTTTGTCATGACAACGGTCCTCTTAACTGATCAGCTGACCACCCGACTAACATTGGTTTAACAAATTCATTAGCTTCTTGAATAGTGGAAAACAGAAGCAGTAAGAATCCCAGTGATGATCAAGATAAAATGCTCTTCCATGCTGAGGAGAGATATAATAAACTGCTGTCTGGCAGTTCCAAACAGACCTCTAAAGAAGCTCTCAAGTGCCTTTGACCATTTTGAGGTTCTGCTATAACCTCTAGTCATTCCATTTTTCCATCACTGCCATGTCCCAGCTGGTCACGAAACATGCAAATTCAGCTCCAAGTCCAATTTTTCTATTTCATCATTCCTTAATTCCTCTTTCAGGAATTAAGTAATACTGCTTCTGTATCACAAGTCTGAAGAAATTGGAATCTAAATTTCCCATCTTTTATCAATATAGCCTGACAAGCACAATGCAGCTCAGTGTTTGGATTCTTACTGTTACCCAACAGAAGCCAAGAAAGGATACTAGAAAAGATGAACAATGACATGGGAAGAAAGTAGCAATGTTATGAGCTTGTACCCAAAACATAGAATTCCTACATTTTGAAAGCCAGTAGTCTGAGAAACACAAAACCACTATGAGCACAGCAGCTCACATAGACCGTATCTTGGTCCAACAGTATGCAACATGCTACATCCTCTCAATATTGTAGATTAGTGCTGCTGCTCACAGAATAATCAAGCTAAGGCTTTTTTGAAAAGTTGGCCCTGCACACTAACAATAGCACACAAGAGCCCCAAATACCCTTCTGAATCTTTCAGACTGCAGTAAGAAGTTTGAGATACAGTTTATACAGAAAGGAAACACGCCATCGTACTTACAGGATGTGACACAATGCACTGTTTAACATGTTTAAGGCCAGTGAACAATTTGCTGGGTAAGAGACAAGAGGTTGAGCTGCTCAAGATAACACTGTCACCCACAGTAAGATCCAACTGACCAAAGATCTTCTTTTTCAGTTCCAGATTCTCTGGAGTACACTCCTGGAATAAAACCAAAAAACAGTATTAGAAGGCATGTAGTTCAATAGTATCTATGTATACATCTCAGACTTCACTGATCCCATCCTAGATTGACACCTGGGAATTCAGCACAAATTATCTGTTTTAATCAGCCTAGATATACCAGTGAGCCAGTAACACAAAAATATCTTCCCACAGTTAAAGAAATAGAAAGCCCAAGAGTTTATGTACAGCAGAAGATGGACCACCACACCCTACAGGAGATTTAATGCAAAAGAAAATATTCTGCTTTGTCTAAAATACAGACTTTAACTCACACAATATAGAGGAATAAGATAAGGGAAATAACACAATACAGAGGAATAAGACCTGGTCTCCACTTTTTTTTTTTTTTTTTTTTTTTTAAAAGAGTATCTCACATGATAGAAGTCAGTATTCTCTCTAAGACAAGAAGGAGATTCCAAGGTACATCTCTGCAACCTGTGCTTAAACAATTCCCAGAGTTGAAATTAATGAAGATACTTAATAGCATTTTAAGTATGAGGGTCACTGAGAAAGACTTCTGAAGACATTTGAAATAGAATGAATGCTATCCAAACTTCTACCAAAGCTACTGAGCACATTCAGCTCTACATCACTGTGTGAAATTCCACACATGTGAGCCAAGAGCCACAACCTATAATCACCAGATTTCCCAAGTTATCTCCAGGAGATGCCTGAAGCAGAGCATGTAAAGATCCACTAGTCTGGGAGGAGAATGACATGGGATAATAACTACAGTGGATCCCACAAGCAACAGAAGTCTTCAGCCTATAAGAAGAAAATGGAGGAAGAAGGCCAGCGTGTTTCGAGTGATTTTGGAAGAGTTTAAAAAATCCAAACAAGATCCCAAAGTTGCAAAACCTCAGCCTCCCCCTTAAAACACACATAAAATACCTGCTCTGTTCCAACTGTAACCTTCTCCCACCTGCCAGTACTTCATTATGTCCTTTCTGTTATGTTGAACTACACAAGGCAAGGTTAGGGGGAAAGGCTATACATTTGATGTAATCCAAATTTTACATTTAACATCTGCTGCTTCAGACAGACTCTGTGGCAAGAATACCCAGGACCAGAGTTTTTAAACCAAAAATGGGTTAAAAGTAATTTGAAGTCTTAAAAAATAAGTTGCATGGAACAGTACTAAAGGTTCCATGATGCAGAGGAGATAAACAGGGTCATTTAAGAACTCCAGATAGAGCCCAGAGTATTAGACAGCCTTATCAAAACAAAATGATACTCTCCTCATAGTTCAGAATCCCTGCTTGTTGGTTAAGTTTAAATAGCTTCTTTTAGTGAAGCCAAAGATGATGAGAACTCTGCAGATACTGTTCAAGCTAATAAAAGAGCTGCTTTGAATAGGTTTGTGAGCTTGAAACTCTAAGCCTGCTCTCACATCAGATGATAATCAAAACGGCAAACTCAAATCTGCTGGAAACTCAAACCTGCCATGGTTACGTAAGGTTTCTGAATAGGCCATTTGCTTGGAGCTTCTTGTATAGTGTCACAATTGTATTCAGGTTGTTGGACCACTGTAATAAAGCTTCTGTTCTCAAGCACGCAATTATTTTCTCAAATACACCAATTCCCTTAAGACCAGGGGGAAAATTAAGCTCTAAACAATCCATTAAACAGGAACTTCACTTGCTGTCAGTTATGGAGCCTGGAGAGGTCTGAAGCTATTCTGTTTACCATGAGAAATGAAAGATCAAACAGAGAGCAGGTAAGATATGGGTTTAATGCTACCAGAGTTTCTCTCAAAGAATCAGTGCAGAAAGGTCAGCATGCACCACTGTGCATTTTAAGTGACACTGTATATTTCTGTGCCCTTTTCTTAGGGAAGATCATACTTCTCACTTGCAGAGAACAGTAAACCTTTATTCCAAGGCCTGGTCACCTAGACAAGGTTGCTATAAATCTGGCTTCTAATTTAAACTTTATTAGACATCTCTTAAGAGTCTGATCAGAACATGACAGCTGTTAATTTTTAAAACCCATCTCCTGGAAGTGTTGTATTGAATTAAAGGCTTATATGTAATAGGAATTACACTATTCAAATACATAGTCAAAGAAAGCACAGCAGCTACTTAAACCAGTAAAGAACTACACAAAGATAAACACATGCTAGATTCCCTCCCTAACTAACTGATACATCACATGGTGATTGAGGTCTAGTTGCCTCTAATTAAGAAGCTGCACTCACATGACACAACCCCTGAAATGCCAGCACATGGAAAGCCAGTGAGTTTCATCTGTTTAAATCCACTGTCTCTGTGTTTTTCTATAGGCCTTTCTCACCATGCCACCCACCATCTGTGCTCCCACATTCATCCATGCTCATCTAAATGCACAACTTCGTTTTCCTATATTTAAATGCTGGCCTCTGTCCAGGTTCTTCCCATCCATTCTTAAATAAGCCAAGGTAGCAACTCCTCTGTAACTTCCAGAAAAACACTCCCCAAAACACTATCTTGCAAAATACCTTTTCCTTATACGATCAAGGAGAATTCCTGCTGAGCAATTTATTAGTACTGGAAGGCAAAAGAAACAAAACATGGTCCGAAGCAAAGCCCTGCAACACAGTGGAATGGTCCTAAAATACACAGACATCCTACACAAGCAGTGTAAGATGAAAGCCAGATATTTAAACTAGCATGCAGAAGGTCAAAGATTAGCAGCCACTCAGCAACAAGCAAGACACTTTCTGTAAGATATCTGGAGATGCTGTCACAGGGAGCAGCATCAAGCCTTCCCAGTAACAAGTATGGAGTCTGATGGTAGTCCACCAGCATTAGGAATTGCTGAATAAAGAAGTCTGAAAACTACAGCTGCACATTGAATTCCTGCCTCCTGACTAGATCCTGTCTGGTGCAAATTGAAAACATAAACAAGAAAGTCTTTATTCCCTGGCAATCTTAATATGAAGGTTTATGATAATATATACATTCCTGCAAACGAAGATAGATCTATCTTGAGCTCTCCTAGACCCACCTTCATTGCAGGAGTGTATCCCATACAATGAGACTCTTCAAAGCAGATTTTGGCCCAACAGGCCAAAGTTGTCCCTCCTGAAGTCTAGGGCTGTAATCCCAGTTTTTGTCTTGCTTCTCCTCTCAAAGATCCTCAACCTCACCATCTCATGGTCACTGTAGTCAAGACTTCCCCATGACCTTCACATCTCCAACCAGTTCTTCATTGTTTGTGAGGTCCAGCACAACATGTCCTCTATTCTAGTCCCCAGCCACCTGTGTTAAAGTTACCATGAATGAATTCCACAATCCTTCTGAATTCTTTGTGTTCTCCTGTGCTGTCCCTCCAGCAGATATTGATGTGGTTGAAGCCCCTCCATGAACAAATGGGCCTGTGAATGTGAGGCTTCTGAAGAAGGCCTTTTCTTCCTGATCAAGTGGTCCATAACAAATGTCTACCACAAAGTCTCCCATATTGGTGGTCCTGCTAATATTGACCCAAAAGTTCTGAACTGTCTCCTCAATTAAACCAAGGGAGAGCAAGAAACACCCTATTCCCCTCCCACAGCTATCTCCCTCCTACAGCTAGTCACCTTTGTCTTGTACCACCTAACCCCCAAGAGTTGCATTTCAGTGCCATGCCACAGCTGCGATAGCAAGAGCACTCTGTGCCTTTGCCAACTGAGGTAGAAAATTATCTTCTAGAGTTCTGCAATTTCCCCTTTCCCAGTAAATTCAGTAAGGTTTTAAGCAGCAGGTAATTTGTTTAGAAGCCACAACCACTTTGACTGCAACAAGAATCCTCCTCATCTCCTGCAGTTAAATGAGGATCTCCAAACATGCCACAAGCCCCTGCTCTGTTTACATACATATAAAACTTACAGCATTTTAAGAAGACTCAGCTTGTCAGTGCTTTGATTTAGCTGACATTTTTAAGGCACTCCTGTAGAACAGTTCCCAGAGTCAAGTGACAGCAATCCTCTCCTCTCACAGAATGAGGCCATAGCAGCAGCTTTCAAAGCACAGAACTATCCCACAAGCTGGACCCAGACTGTCAGCACTCCTGCAACAGGAACCACATTATATCCAGCTTTTTCTGGGAATATAAAGAACATCACAGGATTAAGAGACAAAGAGTGCTGCATGTCAGAAAAGGAGCTTTTCTGAAAGCTTGGTGCCTAATACGTTTCTACAAATACTTCCATTATCTTCCATAGTTATAATCCACTAGGAAAAGAACTCCACAGAAAAGACAGGCATAATTGTTTTACTTTCAATCTAACAAGACACTTGAGAATGTTTTATTTCTCAAACAAAGCTTGATTAATATAAACCTACAAAAAGCTTTGGCCTGTGTTTTTGTTTTTTCACACATAATCTGAATGCTGTTTAAGATAGACATTAAAAATACCAGAAAAGGAGGTCTGCAAATTTAATGAAATTAAATAGAGATCTCAAATTACTATCTATAGCAACTGTACAGTCAAATACAATTATTCCATGTAATTTTACCAAATCTAAATAATATAATAAAAGATTCTTGTAAAAGCCTCTTTGAGAAAAGTACATATGCTAAAATAAGCTCTCTGCAAATTAAACCCTGCCACGACAACCAGCTGTTTCCTCCAACATCACTGGCAAAGTTGAGGTTACTGAAGTTACCAAAGCAAAATTCCATCTATTTATTCCATCTTGCATATAGACTGCTGTGTTTCAGTCACCATTTTACTGAATTCACATCCAATTATATTTTAAGCAAAAGAGTGTTTAAAACATTCACTACTATCATTAGTATTTCAGTCCTAATTATTGTAATTTCTATAGGCTTTTGTGTTGATATTCTGGTTTGTTGTGTTTCTGGTTTAGGTGTGTATCTCCACTCTGGAAAGTGAAGATGCACCTTCTATTAAGGAAACTTGAGTGCTATTTTTATTGTATTCCATGTCAGTATTCCATGTATTCCATGCAATTTAAAAACTTCACATTTTGACTGCAGAGGCTGGGAGTTCAGGTATTGAAACAAGCAGAGACATAAAACTGTATTTTTAATATCAGAACAAATTATTAAATAGAAGTATCAATTTTGCTTCTGATATGACTGCTAGCTAATAGAACTTAGCTCAAATATATATATATTTAATACATTGAATAGGTTTGGTAATTTCACAAAATTCAAAATCATTACATATTTCAAATGCAAGTACTTGACTTCCAAGTATTTTGGACTTTTCCATCACACTCCCCTCAAAAATAGTTTTAGATGCATATTTTGAGGTGCTTTAGAGATGGATAGTATGTGCATCTAACAGTATACCAAGACATTATTAAGACAATGTGACTAACAAAAATTCATTAATTCGAAGATGGTAAGCATATTTACTTCAGTCTCCTTTTGTAAAGTGCTGCTATCCTCCTTCAGGATAAATGCAGGGCCAGCAGCTGGGCAGGAGGCACACACACTTTTGCATGGCTTTGGGATGAGACACACCCACAGCTGTTGTCAAAGGAGGCCCCAGGTCGTTGCACACCTTTCGGTGCAGTGTCAGGATTTTGATCAGTTAAAATTAGGTAGAAGGAGAAAAAAAAACCAACAAAACAAACCACCACAAAAACCCTGAAACACTTGGATGTGAGGCAGAAACCCAACCCAGTGGGATACATAGAGAAGGACAGGAGCTCATCAGCCTGTCTGCCCCTTTTCCACAGCAGATACTCATTCCACTAAGTGAGTACACAACTTCCTCCAAGATGGTTTCAAGCTCATGAACAAAAACCAAATCATTAACAAAAATGTCATTTGCAACAAAAGCCTCCCTGGGTGTAAACCAACTCTAGTTAGTCCAAACCAAGCCACACAACCTTGGCAACACTTTTATTTTGAACCTGAACTATCTTACCAACTACTGTTATCCTGTAAGCCACGGGTAAGAAGGCATCATAAGGGCAGCAGCTCCTTTAACTGAAAAGCAGACTGGCTGTTTGTTAGGCATGGGAGGGCCACATTATATGTGACAAAATTATAAAAAATATTAATAAAGTACAGGAATGTGAGTTTCACATCCCAGAGCTTCAGTTACAGACTTTCTATGGGTTATGTATGCACTGGAGCAAAATGCTCAACATGGGAGAAGAAGGAATCACACCACAAGGTAATTTTAAGATCAGGTTAACATATTTTTGACACACAGTTGTCTAGGTATGACTGATCCTGCCTGCCTTTGGTCTCATCACTAGATAAAGAAACTTATTGTAAAAGCAGTCATAAAAGACCAGGTAAAGGCACCAGCACTTTCAGGCTAACATAATTTAAAATAATAATTTAGGGCTATAAATCACATGAGCTATAGAGTGATAACATCTTATTAGTCTTGAACATATGAGCTCATACAAGTGTGAAATCTGATGCTTCACGAATCACTACCTCTTGAGTGACATGAAAGATTGTTGACGGCAAGATACTGTGCAAGTAAACAACACTAAGGTGAAATCCAGCACTTGGATGGAAACATTCTGTACTCTCCTACTTTTCATAAACATACCCTGTCAAAGAATCTGACCAATAAAAATATCAAGTTACTGCCATTTTATACTGTTCAGAATAAATGACTGAATTACAAGTGTCCTTTCAACCTTTAGCAGAAAAAAATGGGATTTGTGAAGGTACTAGTCTTCAGAACTACCTCTTCTAAAATCAGACAAATTTGGGAAGGTTTGAAGGGTTTCTGTGAGAGGCTTTTTGGCTGTTTCTTTTGTTTAAAGCAAATACAGCAAATGAAGACAAGTTTGCTTCTTGTCCTCTTAGTATCATGGCATGAAAAGATCCATCATTTTCCATGATGTTCACATGGCCAACGAAACTTTCAAAAGACAGACAAGTCGATCAGGCTGCAACAGATGAAGATCATTTTTGTTCCCTCAGGAAAGGGCAATAAGATCTCAGACTAGTTGACTGACATCCTCCTCCCTACATCTTCTCTCAAAATACTAGATTTTCTCTGGTTTTCCCTACCCTGATCTCATCTACCCTGAAAACTAGGGGAAGTGATCTAGCAAAGGCAATGGAAACACACCACCACCCCAGAAAAGGGACCAGGGAGTAATGGAAGAGAACCTGAAGAGCAAGATTAGTTGTCAGGCAGGATGACAGTTTTGGCAATGCCAACCTCCTGAAACAAGGACCAAAACCATATTCAAGACTGTAATGGTGGATGACACCAGCTGTTATATGCACAGAATAGATGGGAAATAAATGTTAGAAAACTTGGAAGGACATAAGTCCATTCAGCAGGAGCACCTGTTTACCTAAACATCATCTTTCAGTTCAATTTAGATGCTGATTTCATAAAATGTTTTACAGCAAGTCTTTAAGATCTGATCATCTAAACCATTAAAATTAGAAAGAATTTTCTCAAAACTTCTACAAAGACAGCAAGTCAAGTCCCATGCCTAAAACCTGTTCCCTCAAAAGCCAAAACACAACTTTTGGTGCCTCACGCCAGTGTTTAAGCTCTGTGGAGTAAAACCAGGGCTAAGGTTATATTTGCCCAGCTGAGAGGAAACAGACCCATGTTTGTCCATTCAGGGCTCAGTTCAGAAGAAGCCACATTACTGCAATGCTTGCACACTCTGCCTGACAGCAGTTTTGTTTTTACAGAAGTCTGTGAGTAACAGAGCCTCCAGAACAGTATGGTCTTTCAGCCTATGAGCTCAGGGCAGCTGAAGATATCTTCATCTACTGTCTGCAGACATTCCCTCATCCCCAGAAGTAAAAGGGTTCTTGAAAGAAGTCAGGAAAGCCAAACAAAAGCTACAAGTAGAAACTGGTAACAGACAGTCAAAACCTAATTTTTATGACCAGAGACACAAAACACCTGTTGTCAAAGCTCCAAAGTCAATGCTGATTTTGCACCCTGAAGGCACCACCAGACCTTCTGAAAGCTGTTAACACTGTTTTATAAAAATATGTCCAACTGGAAAAGATGAAAGAGCCAGCAAGATCTGAAAGATACCAGGTTGAAAATCTGTTAGTGTCGTTATCAACAGCTTAACAGTCTGTGCAGGTGTAACAGCAAGAGGGAGGAAAGGGGGCAGAACACCCTCTTTTTTTAAAGGGGTGGGCAGGAAATGAAGATACTGTTCTAAGGCTTTTAGGCAGAGTTCTTTTAAAAGTAAAAAGGATAAATGATACTTCAAGAACACAAGGTGTAAGTTAAAAGCTTAACTTCATCCCCTTGCCCAGTCTGTTCTGTTCAATGCCACAGCACAACAGATGGGTTCAGAGATCACCTCTCAGTGACCTTTTGTGTCCATCTTCAACTAGCCCAGCCACCCCTCACATGTCACCAAAAGACACAGCAGCTCAGGTGTCAAGAGTAAGATCTTAGCAATAGTCATCCATCTAATCTTCCTCTGAAAACTAGCAAACTCTATTGTTCAGTTAGTAAATAGTTCAATTAAAAAACTTTGGTTTTGTTTTACTAGTGTTGTGGTAAGAGATCATACAAGTGCTGCACTTCTTTCAATTTATCTTATTTATGAACTAGACACATATCCACTAAAATCTGGTTTTAATACTCAAAGGAGAACAAAGATGTTCAGTACCCAATAGTCACATGAAGACAGATAACAAAAGTAATCATATATTTATGCAAGAAGGCTAAGAGCACAAAACTAAGAAACATTTAACTCATCCATGATAGTCCCATGCCAGGAACATTTATAGTACAAACATATCCATTAATTTATCTCCATGGAGTTTTCAGCTAATGGAAAAGTTATTTCAGCATTAAAGCTTTTAAGTGATACAAAAACTTGCTGTGTACATTCACCTACATGCTATAGGTTACACACTTATTCCAAGTAGCATAGGAAAGTTCTGAGAAGTGAACTTGTGTGAATACTCAGGCTGAGAGCAAAACATGGACTGATTTCCTTCTGAAGATGGAAAGTTACTTCATGAAAATGCTGAGAAGAGAGAATATATAACCTTTTAAAATGTTCAAGACATCACTGTTATAAATTTTCTTCTCAATCCTTCTAATTATCTCTTGCATCTTTTTCCCAGTTGTATCTTCACTGCTATAACTTCGGAACTTCCATTTTTTACTATTATATTCCTTCTAAGTTATGTCCTATGAAAACTACACAGAAGGCAATTGTATGAAGAATTTACTCATAGAGGGCAAACATCAAGAAGTTTTTTAAAGCTTTAAGTGGACTTACTCTACAAAGGCCAGATTTGAAAAGAAGTTAAGATTTAACCAACTGAAATCCAGGGTAAAGAAGTGGCGTTCTCATGAAAATTTTGAAATAAGCTAATCAGTAGATTGTATCATTAAGCATGAAAATTTAGTCCTCTATATTTGACTAAGTTTAATGCAACCAATATTTTATTTTTTAAGTAACTAAGTTAGAACACTTGCGCTCATAAGTTACAATTAGTACATTTTATCCTTCCACATTCAAAGCTGCACTAAGCAGCATTTCTTAAATTTCATGTGGTTCAGTCATAGTCTGCTCACTGCTGAAATAAGGCTGTGAGCCTCGATTGTTTCATTCTATTCCACCACCCTCCTTCAAGAGAAAATTAAAGACGATTTCAAACAAATTGCCTGCCCACTTCCATCGTGCATTTGTTAAAACTCTGAATCAAACTTTAATGCTATAGTTTGGAGAGCTGATACAAATAGTACAACCATGTTTCACACATATGATCTGTTACCCATAGGCATACTGCAGCTATTCTGTTTATTTTTATTGATATACTAAGTAACTGCATGTTTAGAGACATCAAGAGGGCTAAGGGAACATAAAATAGTGCCAGAAAGCTGCAATTACCCCAGGTACACTGCTGCTCTTTGGAGACTACCAACACAACACGGCTGTCTTCAGCTACCTGAAAGGAACACACAGGTTCTCTGAGGTGCAGGCTGGTAGGACAGCAGGCAAGAGACTGAAGTTGCACAAAGAGACTTCCAATTAGATATTAGGGAAAAAATGCAATGACAGTAATCAAACATTTTAACGCATCACCCAGAGAGACCAGAAGTATTTACCCAAAACTCAACTGCACAAATTCTGCGCAAGCTGATGCAAGTTGGTCCTGCAATGGGTTGGGCCAGATGAGTTCCACAGGTTCCTTCTAACAGAAAATTACTTTGATTTTGTAACATTTGCCCAATGCCCATTTTGTAAATGAATTGACAGTGGTGGGACCTTGATTTAATCTGATGTTGCATGCAAGACCTTGTTTAAAAATCTTAAGATTTTGCTAAAGGCCCTCTTTAATGGGACCAATAGCATATCAAAACCCAACATCCCTGCCAGAACAACAAGACCCAAGAACTCCATGACAGCTATGTTCAGCTTCAAAAGAAGATTGGTAAAATAGAAGTCAGAAAGTTAAAGAGATACAAAGTTGGCACTAAGAACAATCAGATCCTTACAGATAGCATACAGAGAAAGTAAGGACACCATATGGATATACCATGTAGTAAGAAATGCTTGAAACAGCAATAGAAAACAAGAAGAACTATGAGAATACCGGAAACAAGAAGACAGCCTTTACAAGCAGTAGGTAGGAAGAACAGTCAGTTCTTACTCACTGGAATAGGCTGGCCAGTGCTGTTTCACAGATAGCTGTGCCCTTTGTTACATCCATTCATAAATGACCTGAAAGTTAGCTCATGAAATTTAAGTTGGCCATCATTATTACAACGACAAACATTTGCAGAAGGACTTTACAAGACTAAGTGGTTAGACAATAAATTTGGAAATTAAACTCAGTACAAGTAGGCAAAACATGCATGAACACAATACTATGAACTAACATGTTACGAGCTCATCAGTGATGAAAGAGCAAGATACTAGGGTTGAATATTTAATTTCATGTACTACTGTAAAAAGCTAGAGTACATTCACGCATTGACTTCTGTGTGAGCCTTCGCCCTGCCTCCCATTCTCTCCTCCTCACTTCACCAAATTGGGAGGAATAAAAGGTCTGAAAGTCTGTGCTCTTTTCAGTTCAATTTGTTACTAGGGTTGTGTTGCAGCTGATCAGACTGGGAATTTACAGCCTTAAACAGTGTAAGTTGTGAACTAGAATGCAGCATAAATATATGTAGAGACAGCTAATGGTACAACACTGGAATAATACTCGGGAGCCATACAAGGTAGAAGACGCCAATCCTAATGAAAACACATTCATACTTTATCCCAGAAGTAATCCCAGATTAGCCTATTCTCTGCACTATGTCCAATCCAGTGAGCATATTAATAATTAAGCAGCCACAAACTACCAAGTCCTAGCAGTTCAGCTTGTTCCCCATTCAAATTTTACTTAGCAGCACAGATTTCAAACCTATGTATCAGCCCTGTTTTTAATACTTTAGCACTCTGGGATAGCTGTGCTTGGCTACAGCACTCCCTCACAGTCAGAATAGTCACCCCATATGTCATGCTACCTGCCTTCACTAAGTATCTGGAGAGGGAAAAACACATTTTTTGACCGGCACTAGAACATGTGGTGTTCCCTAAGTGATAAGCTGTCCCTCAAAAATCTCCTGCCAACCTTCACCTTACATTCATCTTTTTAACCGGTACAGTCATTATTATACATGGAGGTCAGCAATTCCCTCTCAGCTTAGCTGCCAGCCTCTCCCCCACTGACTCAGAATAAACTTGCAAAGACACTAGCGTAAGAAATTCTGCAAAGAGGCATGATCTCCCATGTCAGGATACCAGGCTACAAAGAACTTTAACAAGCATGACTATATCCTTATGGGGTCATGATGTTGAACTCTCCAGTGCCCACCTACTACATAGCACAGTTTTTACTCACTGTTTGCTAGGAGTTGGCAAATCTTTGCTTACCTGAATGAAAGTTGCACCCTCTACTGCTGCCTTCAGGTCTGTACAAACGCTAATGAGAGCCAACTGCTGCTCCGCACTCAGAGCTCCTTTCAGGACTCCCAACTTCTCCATCTCTTTCATTTGTTTGCTGGCAGAAACAACATAGACACATTTAAACACTTTATCATTGTTCAGCCACCATCAATTTTTAAAAAAACCTTCTTAACAAACCATGACTATCTGTCATGCCACTGCATACATCTCTACTCAAAAATATAAAACGTTCATTTCAGTCATTTCTCCTTCAGTGACCCCATCTTATCAAAGGTTTTTCTTCTCTTCAAGCAGACAGCTCCAAGATCTACACCTAGATGTAAGATGGTCACGATTTTGAATTTGTTTTAACTGGTGCACAATCAGCAAGAGGGTTTTTTTTTTTGCTCATATTTAATGGGAGGCAAGGTCCCTTTAATAAAACTTCATCTAGTTTCACAAACAGCTCTTTTGCTACAAAGCTTCACTGTAGGAACACCACTTTACTAGTATAGAAATAAAAAAATACATTCAATACAGGCAAGAGACCTTCATAAAAACTGCCACTACATTTTGAGTTTTTTTTTAATGACTACAGAACAAGTGTCAAAAAATTTAAATAGTTACTAGACTTGAAATAAATGCTCAAGTACACACCCTGGCTGGGACTGGACAGGCCACTTCTTTAGAAAAGGTCTCTACAGTTTGAAGCCCTCAAACATCCAGAACAAGCAAGCCATTTTTCAAAACCATTATAAGCTGCTTAGAGGAACAATGGCCACAGAAGTTAGGTGGGATTAAACTGTCTGATCATAATCAACCTAAAGCTTTTTGATATAGTCTTTATCACGGGTTCAGTTTTCATCAGTTACATCGAGACAGAAGTCCTCTGAGCCTTTGGTTATTATTCAGCAAAAACTGCTCATCCTCATGAAGACATGAGGAAGTTGACCTAATGAATAGCAGCAGGAAAAAAAAAAAATCCTTTATTCTTCCTACCCACTTAATTAAGGACACAGCAAATGGCTGGCTTAAAAGCACAGACTTCTACTTCTTAAGTGATTTATGGCAAAGAATAGGAAACAGGGATCTTCAGCTCCCTTTCCCAAGGTCACAGGGAATATACAGCATGCTGGACAGAAGTTTAATCCAACACTTAAGGCTTCTAGTGCTGGCACACTAAAGGTGCCAGTGCTTCACCTGGAAAGAAACAGGTGCCCTAAGCTACACAATCCAAACTTCTGGCTCCCTCACACCTTGTGAGGCAAGATGAATAATTCAAAATGTCTTTATTATCCATTCATTAGTTCATTTCCCAGGTGTTCTTGCCTAAATCCAGCATACTCTTGCTCACAGACTTAAAAAAACCCCTCAAATCAAACAAAAACACACATACAAAAATTACATTTGAAGAGATCATATCAGAATTACTTCCTTCTTTGAAGAAGAGGGTGAAGTTCTTGTTCACTCTTATTGCAATACTACATTTGTCTCATCCTCCCAGGTTCTCCAAAATTACAGTACATGACTGGTGATTGAGGGATTCGAAAAAGCTAGAGTCATAGACTAAGTGATCCAGCTTCTATTTCTCTTCACCAAGCTTGCAGCACCCATCTCCTGTTTCATATCTTTCCTTCTGTTCCACTGATTACCATTCTGCATTTCTGCTTTTCCATCATAAACCACTAACAATACCCTGTGCACTCAGAATACCATTTCTTAGTTAACCTTCAAACCTGCCATCGTCATCTTTGGAATTTGAGGCTGGACTGTTTTGTTTTTTGTTTTTTTTTTTTTAATTCCAAACCAAAAAGCATTCTTTTTAACATAACCAGTCTTCATGATAGCCATGCATTTAAGTCAGTTGAAACGCGGAGTAGGGAAATATGTGCATTACTTCCATTTTGGGTTTCCCTCCTGGGAAATTTTAATTTTTTTGCACCCTTTACCAATCTACTTATAGCCATTCTGACTGTTTTGTTCTGCAAACAAATGTTAGTCTTTTAAACACCAAACCATCTTTATATTCCTATGGGGTATTAGATTGCTGCCGAACTGTGGGAAACCAGTGTTCCGTGATACTTACCATACATTAAGACACAAAGGTTTGTACCTAGAGCAGTGCACTACTGACCTCTACTGGATGACCTTTTAATGACGACAGCCTAAATTTTTAGGGGATCATCCCTACATTGACCTTAGACTGCGATCATTGGAGCTATATCCAAAGCTCCACTCTGCAGCTGTATTGTATGTGCAGCTCAGAGAGCTTCACTCAGTACCTGTAAGGTCTTTCAAGAATGAAGAATTCACATCAATAAGAAAATACTACTTCCTTTCTGAGCTTATGCTTCACCTACCTCCAGAGTTTTACTGTTGTACCTGTCTGCCCATGTCAGCACTATTCTGGGAACTGGGCTAGTATTTGCTTCAGGACAAGGCATCCAATCTACGGGAACACTCCCAATCACATAAAATGCCTGGGATGCTTCTGGTTATAAATCCTACTCTGAAAGTCTTTACGGAAGGACCCTGAAAGAAACGCTAACACTTTATTCATCTTGTTCACACCCTACTTGCCTCACCTTTATCCACAGCCACTACTGGGCAGGTATATTCAGCGCACACAGTTGCAACCAGCAAATACTTATTAGAATTATGACTGCTTAATCACAACCATACTGCCCACACTAATAAGGGAATGAAGAGAACAAAACACCAGCCCTGTTCTTCACAAGTTCAGCCAGCTGCTGTTGCCCAAAGACTAGAATTATTCAACAGTCAAAGCACAACCATCTAGTGCTGTCTGATAAATAGTAGTTGGCATGGTGAGAACAAACCAAAACATCACTCATATTTAGCCTGAGACAGAACAGACCAAGTAGGTTTTGTGTAGCCAAGCTTGAAAGCTTTCAGGAAAGGAGATTTCACGACTCCTTGGACAACCTGTTACTCTGCATACCAGGCAAATGTGAGCACCATAACTGTTCTCAAAACACAACTTTAGTAATTACACGAATCACCCTTAATGAAATAATTTGTTCCAGCTGCCATGGCACTGGCTACCACACAGGAATGAGGTGAAAAGACATAATTTCCCTTTGGAGGTATTTTCCACTCAGTCAGACAGAACTTTTGTAAAGGTGGAATCTATCCCCTTCCAAAGCCTATCAATATGTTCTCTAGCTAGTTCTGCAGGTGATGCAGTTTTGCCTAGCTAATTAATTGCACTTTTTGGTGTGGTGGGTGGGTAGAGATAAAAATCAAAAGGTAGAATCAAGCCTACAATTTAGCACAAGCTCGATGTGCCAACATCAATATCAAACTGTGTTCTGAAAAGAATCATCTAGTTGGAAGTTCTCCCCTCAAAAGAGATAAGTAAAACTATCAAAGAAGACCTAAGCCAAGCCAAGGCATTTTGCCCTTGATATTTACAGTACCAATACAACAAAACAATACATAAGACAGACTGGAAGACTAAGCCAGTAAGCCTGGTAACCAATCAATCTTTATCAGTAGAATAATTATGTTTAGAACAATAGCAAGTAACTACTTGGAAAAGTTTACATATTACAAGAATAATAAATTTGTTTTTGGCAGAGGGGCATGCACTAAAGCATTTTTGCATCCTGTGTTTTAGGACTACTTTCAGGAATAGGATTCCACTTGTTTTTCTAATTCTCATTATTTCAAACTTTAGCAAAGTTTCATTCAAACTAGAATCACAACGATGCAGGGAAAAAGGCATGCTAGATATGAAAAATTACATTTCCCAAGCCAGGCCACTACACCATGCATTCAGTAGGTCCAGTGTGGTGTAAGGGTGTTCATTAGTTTGTTTCTTCATCATAACAAAAGGTTGTTTCATTAGAGCAGACCTTGAGATGTTCTGAATTTATATAAAAGGCAATGACTTCTGGGTCAACAGACTAAAAGACAAGAACATAAAATAATTAAATATCACTTCTGCCATCAAAGTAGTATCATCTCCTTTTAGAAGTAAAGTGAGTGTTGCTTACTACTCAAACCCTGTTTTATTTGGAAAAGGGAAACTACAAATAATCATCTGTACACTTCAGTTTCTCCCTAATAAGTCATACCTCCATACACTAGAAGTTTGTGGACTGCAGACTAGAGAGGAATAAGTATGTTCCAAAACAAAAACAAAATAAACCACAAAGCCCCTAAGCCTAAAAACTTCCCTAAAAGTATTTGCTGTTTGGAGAGAAAAAGGAAAGCAAATTACATCAAGTTCAGAGAACCAGTCACCAACTGGCTCTATCAGAAAGACACTGCCTTGCTGCTCTCCTGCCTGTTAGCACATATTACCTGCCCAAGCTCCAACACTTACAGAAGTATCACATCAGTAAATAATTGTGATTTACTGCAGGTTGTGTGCTATGAAATGAGTGCAAAGAAGTTTGACCATATCTTGATAGATACAATCATTAAAATAGTGGTTGAAGGAACTGTGTAGCTTGTGTATTCTTGTCACGAAAACTAGGTTTTCCTTTTAACTGGAGTGTCACAATAGCCAAAATACACAAGTTAATTATAAGTTAAGATCATCTTATGTAAAAGGCAAAACTTGCCTTGAACTCAACGGAACTTGCCTTGAACTTATGAATAACTTGGATGAAGGGGCAGGTGCTCCTTCAGCAAGTTCACTGATGACACAAAGCTGGGAGGAGTGGCCAATACCCCAGAGGTCTGTGCAGCCCTTTAGAAGGACTTTGACAAGTCGGAGAGATGGGCAGAGAGGAACTGTCTGGAATTCAACAAAGGCAAACACAGAGTTCTGCACCTGAGGAGGAATAACCCCAGGCACCAGCACAGGCTGGGGTGACCTGCTGGAAAGCAGCTCTGTGGAGAAGGATCTGGGGGGCCTGGTGGACAACAAGGTGTCCATGAGCCAGAAGTGTCCTCATAGCCAAGAAGGCCAGTGGGATCCTGGGATGCATTAGGAAGAGCAGTGCAGGTTGAAGGAGGAGATCCTGCTCCTCTACTCTGCCCTGGTGGGGCACAACTGGAGTGCTGGGTCCAGTTCTGGGCTCCTTGGTACAAGAAAGACACAGAGCTCCTGGAGGGGGTCCAGCAGAGGGTTACAAAGATGATTATAGTGCCAGAGCATCCCTCCTACAAAGAAAGGCTGATGGAGTTGGGCCTGTTCAGACAACAGAGGGGACCTCAACAGTGTCTAGAAGCATCTGGAAGGAGGATGCCAAGAAATGGATCCAGGCTTTTCTCAGTGGCACCAAGCAATAGGACAAGAGACAACAGGCAGAAACTGAAAAGCAGGAAGTTCCACCTGAACAAGAGGAAGAGTTTCTTTACTGTGAGGGTAACTAAACTGGAATAGCTTGCCCAAAAATATTGTAGGGTCTCTTTGGAGAGGTCTCTGGAGCTTTTCAAAAGCTGTCTGGATACAAGGAGCTTTAGAAAATCCTGCTTGAATAGGGAGGTTGGATTAGATGACCTTCAGTACTCCCTTCTAACACCTGTTTGGTGATTCTGCGAACTCCTGCAGGAGAACACACACAGACACACGACAGTACAGATCCACTTAAATAGCACTCTATCCTATTACACATGACATTATATGCTTCATGTTTCCAAGCTGGAAACCTTGGAAGGCTAACATCCTCATGCTGCTATTAGAAAAATAAAAAATATGGGGCAAGTACTGGCTTTAGTAATGAACACCACAAAGCTGCCACCTAATAGTCCAGAATCTCATTGTGGCTACCACTATGACAGCAACTCTGAAAAAACCCAAAAGTTTGTGTCATCTAGGTGATGCAACAGAGATGTTTGGTCTAACATATACCTGGAAAGAAAAAAAATGAGGAGATAGATTTTCCCACTCTTCTGTTATCAAGTCTTTTTTAGCAGATCTCACTAGACATCACACACTGTTTAACTTCTGAACTCTAACAACTGAACTGATCTACAAGGGGTTCCTGAAGTCACTCTTGTTTGCTTTAAGGCTTGTTACAGAAACCAGTTAAGATGCAACACACCACAACCTTTTTTCAGGTGCACCTTACACCCCAATACAGCTGACACACATGCTGACATCATGTCCCTCCAAGGCATCATGAAGACAGAGCTGATGCATTTAGGTTGATGCTAATTGTGAAGTCATCTGAAGTCCAGCATTAAATGCTGATACAACAACATAAGGTTGTACACAGAGCCACCCTATAAATGTACTTTCACCCTCTCACACAGGCAGATAAAAACTGTATTTTAAGGCCTGGCAAGAAGAGGGTTGCATAGGACCAAGCAGATATGTTCCTTCTAACAAAGAACTAGAGGCCAATCAAAGTAACTTAGGAGTCAGGTTCAAAACAAACACAATGAACAGCTCTTCATGCAGCACGCAGTAAATCAACAGAACACAAAGTCCTTTGGTAAGAAGGCCACAAAAGGATTTATATCAGTTCAACGGAAGGTTAGAGAAATACTTGGAAGAACTCCAGTTAAGAGTGACTGAATAGAAAATTAACTTGTTGGCATTGAAGGCTGGGGGAGGGGAGCAGACAGGCAAGACTTGAACTTGTAGCTCTTGTAGTACCAAAAGCACAAGGCTTTAGCCACAGTGCCATGCGCAACAGAAGAGGGCTGGAGGCCTGGACTCAACTGGTGCAAGCGATGTCACATTCACTCCCTCAAACTGGCACTCCTTCTAAAGATGCTTCCTACTTCAACTGAGCAATGACACTAGCAATGTTTTCTTCTAAGACTCAAAAACAACAGTTTAAGAATTTAAAAACTAGTTATAAAATGCTAATAATTGTAGCCGGGCTTCTCAGCAATCCATCTTAACCTACCTCCACTTTGAAATGGTCTTTGTTGCCTTTCTGTGGAAAAAACTCTTATGTTCATATATATTTTAAACCTAGCCTATAAATAACCTAATGGTGGTAAGAATTATTTTTTTAAAAACTGAATTTAAATATAAGATCTTTAATATCGTAAAAATTAAATTTCTCTTCAGAAGTGTCAGAGACACTTGGAAGCACAGATCTTCTGATCTTAACCTGTACTTCTACGTTAAAGCCTTCTTCAAAGCCTAAAATCTATGCTCCCTGAAATAACAAGATATAGCTATTCGTTCATAACTACAAAAATCCCACAGTTTCATTCCAACCCCAGTTATTTCAAGTTACCTACCGAATATTTTCCAGTGCAGTTGTTAGTTGCTCTTGTGCAATATCATAAAGTTTCACTTTGAAGCCTCCAGCAGCAAACACCATGGCCCAGCTGCGACCAATGAGTCCACTGAAAAAAAAAATCAGCCAATTAATACACCAGCATTTAATAGCGGGAAGGAGATCTTTGAAAGCATTGCAAAAACCAAACCAGAGCTTGGACTCTTTGATATTTGATAAAAAGATCAGGTGCATACTGATGAGAAAAAAATCTCTCTAACAGAGAAATACCCTTTGCTGGCTGTGTATAGCAGCTTCGCCGAAAGCTGGAATGAAAATAATGGGGAAGAAAAAACCCAAAACAAAACAGAAAAAGAAGAGCAGAAGTCAAATAGAAAGAACCACTATTTTGTGATACTGGGCTCAATCACCAACAGTTTTGTCAGTCACAATCTTAACCTGGACTTGGTTAATTCATTTACATTAAAGAGCTTAAAAATAAATAAATAAATAAATAAATAAATTTGTTTGGCTCATAGACTGAAGACAGGCAGCAGCCCACTGATCCCAGAGTGCAGGATCCTGCCTCAGAGGTGATCAGAAAACTCAGGGCCCACCTACTGAAGTCACAGATTCTCAGCAATTCAGAAAGTACCACAAGCACATGAAAAGGAAAAAAAAAAATCTCAACTGAACATAGGTTTGATACTATTTTTCCATCTAGCCACCTCTAGCACTACCTTTATTTTTAGATTAAGCACTTAATCATGCTGGATACACAGAGGAACAGTCTGTCTACATTTTTGGTGAATCATATTACTGAGCAATACATGGAGGAAAACTGTAGTAACTGACAATTGTAACATCTTTCTTAAAGCGATGCGAGTTCTAACTTCATTAGATGTGTAGCAAGCAGCAGTCTTTTCAAATGGAAGCACAAAGGCACAGTGTCACAAGCTTAAGTAACCTAAAATCATAAAAAATTAGGAAAAAAAAATCGGTAACAGAAACAAGATCAGAACTCAATATCCATGACTATTACAGTGGGGGTTTTGATAATTACATGCATTTCCTCTCACTTCCAAGATCACTGTATTTGCAGCATTAAACTTTAGTGATGTCTGGCAATTGAAAAATTCAGTGCCATTAGGGCATCAATAAAAGATTAAAAGGGGAGCAAAAGTCAGAGATAAAGTAACAGGGCAGATGAGAAAAGAAGGAAGGAAAAACAGGAACATGCTCAGCCTTTGGTTTAACTATATCCTTTTTAAAAGGATCAAAACAGGAAGTTTCAGGAAATAGCAGGAATCAGTAGAAATAACTATGAAAAAAAAAAGTGAAGTCTTGCATTTAGTGCTATTAAGCAGAGAGTAAGATCTCGCTCAAAACCTACCATTTAAAAGTAAAAATAAACTACTTCTCTGCATCAGTTCTGAGGCAAGCAACAGAACAAACTTACAGAACAGGCATGGTCAAGGTCTGTTGCAGCCTCATAGCTAATAAGTATAATAAAATAAAAGCATATGAATCACTTCAACTTGATATAAGCATATCTGATCTACCAGTATCTTTATAAAGTAGCATAACGTCTCTAAATTGCATGTTTAAATTGAATTTCCTTAAAACACACACACAAAAAAATCTGGAATACAGGCTTTTAAGATTGTGGGGTTTTTCTTTTGAACCACAGAACACACAAAGTAAGTCAATGGTAGGCATCAGGCATGCACCGTTACTCCATTGTACACGACAGCATCATCACACCCGATGTTAGCATATTTCACCCCAAGACAGTGCTCTTTGACACTTTAAGCACTGTCATTTTGGGCCCAGTGTTAGATAAAGTATTAACAACCAGACCTGCTCACACAGCTTCTGCAGATGCTACCAAAACCTGCTGCCGTGCCACAGGAGCCACAGCAGGCAAGAGCCCAACTCTGCTGACCCTTCAGACACACCTACAGTGAATACCATTTCCCTGAGTACCAGCAGTAGGAGCCAGTTTGGTCAGTGTCACACAGCACCACTCAAACTCCCATCCTAAGGCTTCAAGTGGTCTTGCTAATAAAGTTGGCTCCAGCCTACACCTGTAGCACCAAGGTACAGTGGTGCACAGGGGACTGTTACTATCCCACACCTATTTTCTCTCCCGTCCAGATTCTTGTTCAAGTAAAGAATTTTAGGTTCAGTTCAAGGAGAGGATGAAACAATGTGTAGCCACACAAGCCACTGACTCTTGTGTCAAGTCAGTATTACTTCAGGAGTGTCTACGGCGAACTTAGGAGTTTCCCGACATAGCTGACAAATAGGACGTTAAGTTGTGCTTGGATTTCTCCGCTCCTCTTGCATTTACACACACACAAGGCACTGCAATGAAAAAGGACGCTAGTCTTTCAGACCTAAAGGGTGACTCACTTCGGTAAAGATGTTTGTTTGCTGTTTGTTTTACAGTAGCACAGAGCTGTCAGAGGCTTAAACAAAGGCACCCTAAGTAGAGAAAGGCAGGTGCATCCCCCCACTTCCTGAGATCCAGCAGCAGCGCGCCCCCGCGGCTGGGCAAAACCACCGCCTGCCCCGAGCCAGCAGCTCGCTGACACATCCGACGGCTGCAGCAGCGGGGACAGCTGAGGCAGGGCCGTACCGACACTGAGTACCCAAACCCCCTCCTCGCAGGCCGGGCCGAGCGGGGACACGGCGCCCAAGCCCCTTCGCACGCCGCGGGCATCCGTCCTACAGGCGCCGCGCCGGAACCTCCTCCCCGGGGCGCCGCCGCCGCCCGCGGGCGACCAGAGGCTTTACCTGCCGATGATGGCAACCTGCGAGGGCTCCATGCCTGCGGCCGCCGCGACCGAGAGATGCGGGATGGGCAGCGGGATGAGCCACCTCGGCCCTGTGCGGGTCCGCCCCGCCCGCGGCTCCCTCCATGTCACAGCCGCCCATTGGCTCCGCGGCCGCCCCCACCCCGGGGGCCGAGCCTGCCCGAGACTGGGGCGGGCCCGGGGCGGGCTCGGGGCGGGCTCGGGGCGGGCTCGGGGCGGGCTCGGGGCGAGGCCGGGGCGGGGCCAGGGCCGGGGCTCGGCCGGGGCGGGGCCGAGGCCGAGCCTGCCCGGGCTCGGGGCGGGGCCGGGGCGGGCTCGGGGCGGGGCCGGGACGGGCTCGGGGCGGGGCGGGGCCGGGGCCGGGGCCGGGGCCGGGCGGGCCGGGGGTGGCTCCAACGGGGGCTCCCACGGCCGCAACCCCCGAGTCCCGCCCCTCCTGCTCCCCGGGCACTGAGAGAAAACTTAATATTTTAAATGCTTAAATAATATAAAACATTATATTAATGTACTCTTTATATATTCAATAAATCTTTTTAAGTCTTCTTGTCTTTCTGAAAAAACCTAGCAGTCGAAAAATAAGACATTCGAACCCAGAATAAAGGTTTGATAGTTACTGACGAAGTTCAGTGAACTTTTATTTGGCTATCATTTAAAAGTTTGTTCAGTTTATCATTTCTTCTACTTT